>NW_006205257.1:2444670-2454993 GCF_000334495.1 Tupaia belangeri chinensis
AGAGTCTTGAGTACACTGAAAAACCAATGAAGACACAGTTAAGTCGAGAGATTGACTATGCAATAGAGGGGAATGATTAGTTATGTCAGCATCCTGAAAATAAGCACTAAAGTGGGAAACAAAGCACTGGTGGGAAGACAGATCCCTTCCTGCTACAGAAGGAAATGATGATAGGGTGGTACAGATGCATGAGTAGAAGATGAGAAAGTTCTCTAGCCATGTGCTATAGTTTGAAATCCATGTGTCGGAAATTTAATCCGTCTGCCTTCATGAATGGAGGAATTTTGCTCTCATCTGCATACCTTTTTTATTATTTATTTATTTTTATATAAAAGTGAGCTCACTGGTTTGCTTGCTCTGTCTCATCATGTGATGCCCTCTGCCATGTTATGATGCAGCAAAAAGGCCCTCACCAGATGGCCAGTGCCAAGCTCTTGGATTTCTCAGTCTCCAGAATCATGAGCAAAATAAACCTCTCACCTTTTAAAATGACCCAATCTGTGGTATTCAGTTAGAAAAATAGAAAATGATTTCTATATTCTCTGGGAAATTTCAAGTAGAGTGTGATTGGTAGCCTCAAGGATCTCTGTCTCCTAATGTTCATATGCCAGTGTAATCTCTTTCCTTGAGTGTGGTCTAGACCTAGTAACTTGCTTTTAACAAATACAGTGTGGTAGAGTAATGTGACATCACTTCTGTTATTGGATGACCTAATAGACAGTAGCTTCTGACTTGCTCTCTCTCTTGCGTGCATATGCACTTTGAGGAAAGCCAGCCACAATGGTATGAATCATTGCATTAAGACTCACAAGGTAAGGAACTAAGGAAAGCCTCTAGCAAACCATCCACAAGGAATTGAATACTGCTAGAAGCAAAATGAGTGAGCTTGGAAGACTACTCTACCTCAGTTGAGCCTTCAGATGAGACCACAGAACCCCAACGGCTTGTATGAAACCTAATGAAAGACATGAGTCATAGGAACTCACATAATCCACATCTGGATTCCTGAAAAATAGAAACTATGAGATAATAAATGTTTTTTATGTTTTAAGCAACTAAGATTTGAAATAATTTGTCATTCAACTATAGTTAATTCTTAATTTTTTTTTTTTTTTTTAGGTTTTTGTCATAGGGTTCATGCTCTTGCTGGAGAGAGAGACAGTGAGGGACAGCATGAAATTATCCCCCAAGGAGGATGGCCATGCCACAATCCTCCTCCATTCTCCTTCTGGGATTTTGGGCACACACACATGCACCTTGTGTGATTTTCAAGCTGCCAGGTCTGGGACTCATACTGCACTTGACCATGTAGGAGTCCAGCACCTTAATCACCATGCCACCTGCTGGTCCCCTTATTTTATAAATTTGTATTTAAAAAAATTTTTATAGGGCATTCACACTTGCCAGAGAGAAACCAAGAGAAAGGAGTTAGCACCCCACAATGTGGCATAGTCATGCTGCAAACTCTTCCCTTCCATTTCTCCATCTTGTTGGAATACACATGCACCTGGCATGTTTTTCAAGCCCCTAGGGCTAGGATTTGAATGGTAGTAATCCATGTTAGATTCAGCTCCCTTAACCAGTAGCCTATGGGGTTGCCTCAAAAAAGGTAATTAATACATGGGTTTTATATACTGAAAATGTAGGGAGGGTTAGGGCTAGACATTTTAAAAGTGTTTAAATAGTGGAAAGTGAGAAAATTGGCCAACATATTAGAATTTCTTATCTATTAATAAGGGCCTATATGAGTTTGGCATTTGTGGCTTTATAGTAGAACCAGTTGGTTGCATGTAAGATATGATGGAGTTATCACTAAGGTTAATTTTTTTTTTAAATTTTTGCTATAGGGTTTGTGCACTCACCACAGAGACTGAGAAAGTGAGACATCACTCCCACCCCCCTCCAGAGGGGATGGCTACACCACAATCCCTTCTCTTCCATTCTCCTCCTGGGATTTTGGGCATGCCCACACATGCATGAGCATGATTTTCAAACCGCTGGGTCTGAGACTTGAATTGCAGAGTTGGCCATGTGAGATTTAGCTGCCTTAACTTCCAGCCACCTGTTGGCTCCACTAAGCTTTTTGTTAATGAAAATTTTTATTATGATTGACCATAGGAAACATAGCCCTCTTGAAAAATATAGTCTTCTCATGACATCTTTGGGGAAATGTACTCATGTGCACATTGTCTGAGGGCCTACTATATGCCAGATGCTCTATTCATTAACAAATATTTATTGAGTGTCTAATCAGTTCCAGGTGCTATAGGCACTGGTGACATGAAGCTTGTGTTTTTGTGGTCAACTGGCAAATAAAATAAATAAATAAGACAGTAATGCATACTATAGAGAAAAGTAAAGCAGAATGGGAAGGGTTAAAGAGAAGAGGGTGTTTTTTATATATTCTTTTAAGAGTCTAAGTACAGTGGGTACTGGGACCAGAGGATAGAGCAGTGACCAAGATGAGGTCCTTGACCTTTGAAAACTTACATTCTGATGGAGAAAATAGAAAATAAAATAAGCAGGGCCAGCTGCACCACTCTGTAATGCTGGATCCACATGAGAAGATCCCAGGTTCATGTCTTGTACATTCTGGGTATGTGGATGCTGGTGATCTGGGGTGGCTGAGGTTGGGGATGGATTATGGCATGAAGACTCTGTTGGGGGTGTCAGTTTCTTGTCTCTGTCTCTCTCCCCCATGGAAGAAATAAATAAAATAAAATAACAAACAAACAAATGCAATCATATGTGTTAATAGATAGTATAAAGCAGAATTGAGATAAATAGGGCAGGTCTCTTTTAGAAGACATTTAGGGGGCCAGCAGGTGGTATAATGATTAAGGTGCTAGATTCCCATATGACCCACCGTGGTTTGATTCCCAGACTCGGTGACTTGAAACTCATGCAGGGTGTGTATGCATGCATGCCCAAAATCCCAAGAGAAGATGGAGAAGAGGTTGTGGCAGGGCCATTCCTCCTGGGAGGATGAATTTTTACTTTCTCTCTCTCTCTCTCTGGCAAGCATGTGTTCCCTATAGCAGAAATCTCTCTTAAAAAAAGAAGATAACATTTGAGCGGAAAGTTGAGTGGAGGGAGGAGGAGGGAGTTATGTGGAAATGGGAGGAAAGAATCACACAGGCTGAGAGGATGACATGTGCAAATTCTCTCAGCTGGGACCATGCATGGAATGTTCAGGTAGCAGATACTGCTCTGTGAGGTTAGATTTGCTTTTTTTTTTTTCTTTTTGCTGATGGTAAAATGTGTTTCAAAATAGGTATTGAAAAGTGGGGGAGGGGAGGTATCTATTAATATATGGCTTGGCCACATCAGGGGTAAATACACTGTATTTTATACTGTAGGGCAAAAAGAATAATTACATGAGCCAAATACCCTTTTAAGAAGTGTCAAAATTGTGTTAATAACAGTAATAAATATTTATTAGGTGCTTACTCCATGCCTAGCACTATTCTAAGGGCTTTAAATTATTAACTAATTTAATCCTTACACAAACCCTATGGGATAAGGCTATTGATTTAATCTATTTACAGTTCAGGAAACTGAGACACAGATAATGTGCCCAAGGTCACATTGCTGGCAAGCGATGATGCCCCAGCAGAACTTTTTGCCACTGTGCTACCTTCTTTCAAATCTCTTGGAAGAATATTAGAAAATATTAGAAAATAATGTGCATTATGACTTAGGTTTAATGGAGTGGATTATATATGTGAAAGGAAAATTAATTTCAAATATCTTCATGTAAGTACCATTAGATTTTTGGTAGCCAGACAGAAAGCAGCTCAGATTTAGAGATGACTCTCTAATTGTTTTGCATTAGGACTCTTAAAACATTACACACTGAGTTTGCATATTAACCTAAAGTGTAGCAATATTAACAGGCTAATGATTTATGCGGAAATCTCAGCTGCTAATATGCAGTCATTTAAGATACCGTCAGTCTGAAAAACTAAAACATCATCATGGGTAGTAGTAATTCTTCATGTTATATAGTGTTGCTGTTATACATTATGGTCAAATACTCCGCATTTCATTTTCTTTGTTAGTTTTCAGCTAAGTCTGTTAATGACTGCTTTTCGTTGAATTAACGTTAAGAAATAGACTTTATTTTTACAATGGTTTTAGGTTCATTAGCAAAACTGAAAGGAAGATACAGAGGTCTCCTATATGTCTCCTGCTGCCCTGGCTGCGTAACCTCCCTCATTATCAACACCCACTAGAGTGATACATTAGTTAAAACTGATGAACCTACACTGACAGCAGAGTCACTCAGAGTCCGTAATTTAAATTGGGGTTCACTCTTGGTGTTGTATATTCTATAGGTTTGCACAAATGCATAATGATGTGTATCCACTATGACAGTATGCAGAGTATTTCCAGTGCCTTCCAAAGCCTCTGTGCTCTGCCCATTCATACCTCCCACATCCTTCAACTCTTGGCGACTATTAATCTTTTTTAAAAAGTATTTATTTACTTATTTATTTATTTTAATTTGCTATAGGGCATGTGTGCTCATCAAAGAAGGAGAGAGAAAGAAGGAAAAAGAGAAAGTCGCTAGGTCTGGAACTTGAACTGCAGCTGGCCATGTGGGAGTCCAGCACCTTAACCACCACGTCACCTGTTGGGCCCTAATTATTGATCTTTTTATTATCTCTATAGTTTTGCCTTTTCCAGAATGTCATAGAATTGAAATCATACAGTTTCACATTAGCTTATTCCACTTAGTCATATGCACTTAAGATTTTCTATGCCTCTTCACAGCTTAATAGCTTATTTTCTTTTAGTGCTGAGTAATATTCCACTGGCTGGAGGAACACAGTTTATTTATCCATTCACCTTCTGAAGGACATCTCAGTTGATTCCAAGTTTGGGCACTTATGTGTAAAACTGCTATGAACTTCTGTGTGTAGGCTTATAGTGTGGACATAAGTTTTCAACTCCTCTGGGTAAATACCAATGAGTGCATTTGCTGAATCATATGGTAAGAGTATATTTAGTTTTATAAGAAACTGCTAAACTGTCTACCAAAGTCGCTGTACCATTTTGCAATTGCACTAGCAATGAATGAGGGTTCCTGTTGCTTCAGATCCTTGCCAACATATGGTGTCATCAGTGTTTTGGATTTTTGCCATTCAAATATGTATGTAGTGATATCTATCTTCTTGTTGTTTTAATTTGCAATTCCCTGATGACATATAATTAACTTTTTTCCTGAAGTTTATGATCACCCTCTTGAGTCCAAGGATAAAAATAATGTCTGGCATTAGTTCTTCATTAGTAACTTCTCATTTATTTGTAAATTCCATGACCTCCCAGATTTAATGGGTGAGAGTGGTTTGAGGAAATGGGAACAAGCAACAAATCTCAATGGCAAGCATATGTAGTATCTCTAAGATATTAACACACTGATGCATTCCAGGACTGCTCCACTTGTCTCTATGACAGAAAGCATTCTGGCCATCTCATCAGTTCAAGAGAATTCAGCAATCTAATCTAGCTACCAATATACTCATACAGCACATTCTTAAGTTTGGTCTTTAGGCAATTACCTTCTGCAGTAAAAATGCTCAACAAACTAGAAATAGAAGAAAATGTTCTCAACTTGATATAAAGGCATTTATAAAAAACTCAAGCTAACATCACACTTAATGGTGGAAGATGAAATGTAGTCCTCCCTAAGACAAGGAAAAAGACAAACATTTCTGCCTTTGCCACTTCTATTTAACATTATACTGAAGGTTTTAGCCGAGAAAACTAGGGAAGGAAAAGAATTATAGGACATGAAAATTGGAAAGGAAGAAGTAAAACTATTTGCAAACATGATATATTACAAAGTCCCAAGGGAGTGGCTGAAAAAGAAGGAAGGAAGGAAGGAAGGAAAGAAGGAAGGGAAGGAAGGAAGGAAGGAAGGAAGGAAGGAAGGAAGGAAGGAAGGAAGGAAGGAAGGGAGGAAAGAATCACACAGGCTGAGAGGATGACATGTGCAAATTCTCTCAGCTGGGACCATGCATGGAATGTTCAGGTAGCAGATACTGCTCTGTGAGGTTAGATTTGCTTTTTTTTTTTTCTTTTTGCTGATGGTAAAATGTGTTTCAAAATAGGTATTGAAAAGTGGGGGAGGGGAGGTATCTATTAATATATGGCTTGGCCACATCAGGGGTAAATACACTGTATTTTATACTGTAGGGCAAAAAGAATAATTACATGAGCCAAATACCCTTTTAAGAAGTGTCAAAATTGTGTTAATAACAGTAATAAATATTTATTAGGTGCTTACTCCATGCCTAGCACTATTCTAAGGGCTTTAAATTATTAACTAATTTAATCCTTACACAAACCCTATGGGATAAGGCTATTGATTTAATCTATTTACAGTTCAGGAAACTGAGACACAGATAATGTGCCCAAGGTCACATTGCTGGCAAGCGATGATGCCCCAGCAGAACTTTTTGCCACTGTGCTACCTTCTTTCAAATCTCTTGGAAGAATATTAGAAAATATTAGAAAATAATGTGCATTATGACTTAGGTTTAATGGAGTGGATTATATATGTGAAAGGAAAATTAATTTCAAATATCTTCATGTAAGTACCATTAGATTTTTGGTAGCCAGACAGAAAGCAGCTCAGATTTAGAGATGACTCTCTAATTGTTTTGCATTAGGACTCTTAAAACATTACACACTGAGTTTGCATATTAACCTAAAGTGTAGCAATATTAACAGGCTAATGATTTATGCGGAAATCTCAGCTGCTAATATGCAGTCATTTAAGATACCGTCAGTCTGAAAAACTAAAACATCATCATGGGTAGTAGTAATTCTTCATGTTATATAGTGTTGCTGTTATACATTATGGTCAAATACTCCGCATTTCATTTTCTTTGTTAGTTTTCAGCTAAGTCTGTTAATGACTGCTTTTCGTTGAATTAACGTTAAGAAATAGACTTTATTTTTACAATGGTTTTAGGTTCATTAGCAAAACTGAAAGGAAGATACAGAGGTCTCCTATATGTCTCCTGCTGCCCTGGCTGCGTAACCTCCCTCATTATCAACACCCACTAGAGTGATACATTAGTTAAAACTGATGAACCTACACTGACAGCAGAGTCACTCAGAGTCCGTAATTTAAATTGGGGTTCACTCTTGGTGTTGTATATTCTATAGGTTTGCACAAATGCATAATGATGTGTATCCACTATGACAGTATGCAGAGTATTTCCAGTGCCTTCCAAAGCCTCTGTGCTCTGCCCATTCATACCTCCCACATCCTTCAACTCTTGGCGACTATTAATCTTTTTTAAAAAGTATTTATTTACTTATTTATTTATTTTAATTTGCTATAGGGCATGTGTGCTCATCAAAGAAGGAGAGAGAAAGAAGGAAAAAGAGAAAGTCGCTAGGTCTGGAACTTGAACTGCAGCTGGCCATGTGGGAGTCCAGCACCTTAACCACCACGTCACCTGTTGGGCCCTAATTATTGATCTTTTTATTATCTCTATAGTTTTGCCTTTTCCAGAATGTCATAGAATTGAAATCATACAGTTTCACATTAGCTTATTCCACTTAGTCATATGCACTTAAGATTTTCTATGCCTCTTCACAGCTTAATAGCTTATTTTCTTTTAGTGCTGAGTAATATTCCACTGGCTGGAGGAACACAGTTTATTTATCCATTCACCTTCTGAAGGACATCTCAGTTGATTCCAAGTTTGGGCACTTATGTGTAAAACTGCTATGAACTTCTGTGTGTAGGCTTATAGTGTGGACATAAGTTTTCAACTCCTCTGGGTAAATACCAATGAGTGCATTTGCTGAATCATATGGTAAGAGTATATTTAGTTTTATAAGAAACTGCTAAACTGTCTACCAAAGTCGCTGTACCATTTTGCAATTGCACTAGCAATGAATGAGGGTTCCTGTTGCTTCAGATCCTTGCCAACATATGGTGTCATCAGTGTTTTGGATTTTTGCCATTCAAATATGTATGTAGTGATATCTATCTTCTTGTTGTTTTAATTTGCAATTCCCTGATGACATATAATTAACTTTTTTCCTGAAGTTTATGATCACCCTCTTGAGTCCAAGGATAAAAATAATGTCTGGCATTAGTTCTTCATTAGTAACTTCTCATTTATTTGTAAATTCCATGACCTCCCAGATTTAATGGGTGAGAGTGGTTTGAGGAAATGGGAACAAGCAACAAATCTCAATGGCAAGCATATGTAGTATCTCTAAGATATTAACACACTGATGCATTCCAGGACTGCTCCACTTGTCTCTATGACAGAAAGCATTCTGGCCATCTCATCAGTTCAAGAGAATTCAGCAATCTAATCTAGCTACCAATATACTCATACAGCACATTCTTAAGTTTGGTCTTTAGGCAATTACCTTCTGCAGTAAAAATGCTCAACAAACTAGAAATAGAAGAAAATGTTCTCAACTTGATATAAAGGCATTTATAAAAAACTCAAGCTAACATCACACTTAATGGTGGAAGATGAAATGTAGTCCTCCCTAAGACAAGGAAAAAGACAAACATTTCTGCCTTTGCCACTTCTATTTAACATTATACTGAAGGTTTTAGCCGAGAAAACTAGGGAAGGAAAAGAATTATAGGACATGAAAATTGGAAAGGAAGAAGTAAAACTATTTGCAAACATGATATATTACAAAGTCCCAAGGGAGTGGCTGAAAAAGAAGGAAGGAAGGAAGGAAGGAAAGAAGGAAGGGAAGGAAGGAAGGAAGGAAGGAAGGAAGGAAGGAAGGAAGGAAGGAAGGAAGGAAAGAGTTCATCGAGGTTACAGGAGATAAAATCAATATATTAAATTTTTTTGGTATATCTAACTAGTAGCAATGAATATTCTGAGAATTAAATTTTAAAAATGCATTTACAATAGTATCAAAAAGGATAATACACACATATTTATAATTATTGCTTCACACACTTGTCTTTTAAACTAGTTGAAAAAAAGAGCTGCAAGAAAAGAATGCATTTATATTGTATTTACCTATGTAATTACATTTTCCATTAGTCTTTATTTCATCAGGTGGATTTGATTTACTGTTTAGTGTTCTTTCATTTTAGCCTGTAAGATTTAGTATTTCTTGTAGTGTAGGTATGCTAGGAATTAATTGTCTCAGTCCCCAACTCCCTCCTTGGAATGTCTTAATTTCTCTTTCATGTTTTCTTCCTCTCTCTTTCTTTTCCTTCTGTCCACCCATCTGTCTGTCCTTCCTTCCTTCCTTCCTTCCTTCCTATCCCCCTCCCTCCCTTCTTCCTTTCTTCTTTCTCTTTTAAATGTTGTTGCCATAGGGCATTTACACTCGCCAGAGAGAGAGAGAGAAGGAAAGTGAGAAATCACCCACCAGGGGAGATGGCTATGCTGCAGCCCCTTCGCCTCCATTCTCCACTCAGGACTTGGGGCCAGCAAGCACAAGTACCTGGTGTGTTTCAAACTACTGGGTCCAGGACTCAAACTGTGGTCAGATGTGTGAGATCCCAGCACCTTAGCCACCATGCCACCTGCTGGCCCCTCTCCATGTTTTCAAGGGTGGTTTTGCAGGATATAAAATTCTTGGTTGACAGTCCCTTTGTGCAATTCCACTACATTTGGCCACCATCATCTCTAATGATAAAACAGCTGTTAATCTTGTTATTGTTCCCTTGTACATGAGAAGTCATTTTTATCTTCTGTTTTCAAGATATTCCCTTTGTCCTTTAGGATTTTTGGTGTGATTTTTCTGTGTTTTAATTTCTTTTTTTTTTTTTTTTGGCAAAATTCTTCTTTATAATGACATAAACTACATCTTGTAGCTCGTAGTAAGGCTTTTGTCACTTTGTTCCACTTCTCAGGTATCTCTTTATGTATGACTAGGATGCATCTTTACCAAATATAAATTGATGCCATGGTAAAATTAGCCTCAGGCTCTTCCTCAACCTCTATATCCATGGACACATTCCCTGATATTATATTTCTCTTGCCTGAAATATTCTTGCTATTCCTTCAAAAACCAGATTTAAGCCACTTGTTCCTGCGAAGAAAAAGTAGACAAAAAAATTCCTGATCAGGAATTTTGTATTGTTCTTATCATACTCCTATTACTAGGAGTAATTCTTTATTCCTTAGTTGCTTACTTGCCAAGTAGTTGGAAAAGGATAATCAGTTTAAGAAAGTTTCAAATCAGTTGTTGTCTTTTATTATCTTTAAAATGTCATATGAAGGCCTTAGAAATTATCCGGCTTGTTACTGCAGTTGCGAAACTCTTAGATCTTACTCATCAGCCTGATGAACTGTACCCTTCTCA
>NW_006205257.1:2455428-2534705 GCF_000334495.1 Tupaia belangeri chinensis
GCAGGGTTCCTCGGGGGCCCTTCACGATGACAGTGTGTCCCTTCAGGGTGATGTCGACGTTCTGGGGAATGTCGACCGTCTGGTTGCTGAGAATGGTCTTCATCCTCGCAGTAGGCGCAGCAAAGAGCAATTTCTTCATATTGATTCTAGTTTTTTTCTATGTTTCTTGGATGTGCAGATTAACTTTTTTTTTTTTTTAATCAAAGCGGGAAAGTTGCCAGCAGTTTTTTCTTAAAAAAATATTTTGAACCTTTCTATACTCTGTTTAAAATAGTGAATTTGTTTGGGGAAAGCTTCAGAGATGTTATTATGATCTGCTTCTTATCCAGGCAAGATCTTTTGATATATTACTCCAGATCTGGGGGCAGAGATAGTAGCCAACTTCTGAGTCATAAACCTGTTTTAGGAGCAGGACACTGCATGAGGGTAGTAGCATCTGGTCTTTCCAACTTGCTTTCCTTGGCACTGAACCTATGAACAGAAAGGGGTGATCAAGACCTACTACTCTTAGGACTCCATGCTTAAGAGAGAGCATCCATACCACGTGGGGGGCCTGGGTGGAGAAACAGACCTCCAAACCTCTCAGCCACACTTTGCTAGATTTAGCCCTACAATAAGTAGCTAGGGTTGGAGTGAGAAATGCTGATAGTCTACATCTCCTGGGAAGATAGCATAGCTATTGACTGTTCGCTAGAGGGGGAATTTGGTATTTATTATTATTACTATTATTATTTCTAATTTTCCAGAGGGTATGTGCTCATGCCAGAAACAGAAGGGAGAAAGCACACCCTACCTCCCCTCCCTCCCCCTATAAAGTATGGGCACTCTGCAATCTCTTGTCTTCCATCTGTCTATCCTGTCAGAATTCTAGGCACACATGCATACATGCCGCCAGTGTGTGTGTGTGTGTTTTTTTTTTTTTTTTAAGAGAGGTTTTTGCTATAGGGCTTGTGCACTCGCCAGACAGACAGAGAGACAGAAAGTGAGAAATCATCCCCTGGGGGGATGGCCACGCTGCAATCCCTTCTACTCCATTCTCCTCTTGGGATCTTGGGCACGCACACACACGCGCTGGCGTGAGTTTTAAGCCACCAGGTCCGGACATGAACGGGGGCGCCCAGCAACATAGCCATTACGCTAACTGCTGGTCCCATGCCTCCAGTGTTTTTCAAGACAGCAGGGCTGGGACTGAACTGATGTGGTCAGCCATGTGAGATCTAGCTCTCTTAACCACTGAGCCACAGGGCTCACCTGAGCCCCATATTCTATTTTTTTTAATTTTTAAAATAATTATTTAATTTTGGGATCATCAAGTGGTATAGTGGTTACATTGCTGGACTCCCACATAATCGACTATGGTTCAAGTCCTGGACCTAGCAACTTAACACTCATGCTGGGCATATGTGCATTTGTGCCCAAAATCCTGAGAGGAGAATGGAGGAGAAGGGAATCTGGCATGGCTATCCTTCCCAGGGGATGATTTCTTGCTTTCTTTCTCTCTGGCGAGCACATACACCCTATAGCAAAAACAAAACAAAACAAAAAACAAACAAAACCAAAAAAACTATCTTAAAAAAAGATTTAATTTTATTTATCATCATTATTTTTTTATTTATTTTTTTGGAGAGATTTTCGCTACAGGGCGCACGCACTCGCCAGACAGACAGAGAGAGACAGAGAGACAGAAAGCGAGAAATCACCCCCCAGGGGGGATGGCCACGCCGCAAGTCCTTCTCCTCCATTCTCCTCTCAGGATTTTGGGCACGCATGCACACACACCCGGCATGAGTTTTAAGCCACCGGGTCCAGGACGCCAACCGCGGTTGACTACATGGGAGTCCAGCGACATAGCCATTATGCTAACCGCTGGTCCCTATCATCATTATTTTTAAAAAATTTGCTACAAGGCATGTGCACTCACCAGGGAGAGAAAGAAAGAGAAAACATGGCAGCCATGGTCAGCCATGTGGGAGTCCAGTGCCTCAACTACCGTCTGCTGGCCCAGAGTCCTATATTATTATTTTTAAAATGTTTGCTTATTTATTTCTCCCATGCATGAGAGAGAGAGAGAGAGAGACAGAAACAGCACCCCCAACAGGGTCTTTTATTTCCCCCAATGCCACAGTGCATGCACACACGTGTGAGAGACAGAAAATACCTCCCTCCCCCCATCGAGGCCTGGTTGCATCACAATCCTTTTTCTTTCCCATCATGGTCATGGGCATGTGCATGCCTGGTGTGTAGCCACTTGAGCAGGGACTCAAACCCTAGTTGGCCACTAGGGATTCAGCTTTTGCACAGTGTTGAACTGCTGTGCTTTCAGACTGGCTTCCTACAGGTTTTTTTTTTTATTATTTTTATTTTTGGAGAGGTTTCTGCTATAGGGCACATGCGCTCTCCAGACAGAGACAGAGAGACAGAAAGCGAGAAATCACCCCCCCCCTCCAGGGGGGATGGCCACTCCACAATCCCTTCTCCTCCATTCTCCTCTCGAGATCTTAGGCACACGCGCACACGCGCCTGGCATGTTTTAAGCCAGAGGGTCCAGGATGTGAACTGTGGTCGACTACATGGGAATCCAGCGACATAACCATTACGCTAACTGCTGGTCCCCGCTATAGGGTTTTAACACCTCATTTCACCCTAGCTTCAGTCTTGCCTGGATCATAGGTATGAGCATGCTAGGTATACTCAGGGATGTCTCTGGACGTGAAACTGGAATCTTCCCATATGGGTCAGCCTCACAGAGCACTGCAATATACCCTGAGATGTTGGAAGCTATGAGCAAGGAGCAGGTAAAAGCCTCAAGGGGCTAAGGGTGGCCTCCAGTTGAAGGCTTGAAATATATGCATTCCTAAAGCCTCCAGAGCAAGCCTAAACTTCATCCTTATGAGACTTTGGACAAAATCAAGCTAAGCTATACCTGTACGTCTGGCTACACAACTGTGGTGTTTTAAGACATTTTTTTGGGTAACTTGATATTGGTAGTAGTAGAAAATAAAACATTCATAAACATCTTTTTAATATAAAAATTAGATAAAGTCACTATGCTGCTCAAAACATTCTTCAATGTTTTTCTATCACATTTGGGGGAAAAAGTCTACCTTTCTACTGTGACATATGTGGTCTGACTTCAGCATACTCCTACTCTTGCCCTTCCCACATGCCTTGTATCTGTTATGCCAAACTTCTTCCTGTCTTAGGGGCTTTGTATTAACTGACCCAACTGTCTGGAACCTTCTTCTCTTTAATTTAGCATAGTGAGCTTCTTGTTATTCAGATGTTAGCCAAAATGTCATTTCCTCAGAAAAGGCTTTGTGAACAATAAAATTGAGTAGCCACCCAATCTCTCTCTATCATAGCACCTCATGCCAATTCTTTTCAAACTACAGGCACGTCCTTATATTTTTCTTATCCATTTTCTGTATCTTCCAGTCAAATATAAGCTCAATGAGAATAGGAAACTTGTCTGTCTTGAAACCTGTGTTTTCAGTGCCTGTAAGTCTCAATAAATGAATTTAAACACTGGGATATTATATTAAGACTTACCTAAATGCCTAAAAACAGCAAAATATGCTAAAATATTCCCTATATGGAAGACACCAACCTTGGTTAGATTTTCTGTAACTTGCAAATAAAACTTCCTAACTCATACACTGTTTTCACTTATATCACAACCATTGTTACACATTGTAAAATTGGATCTTTAAAATTCTTATTTATGTCATAACCCTATCTTCCTACCCGGTCTTTAGCTTTTTCCAACATAGAGTTGGTGCTCAGTAAATTTTCAGTGGAATGACTGGGACACACGAAGGCATAAGAAAGGTCATATCCAATTTTCATAATCCACAAGGCTCTTACAGATACTTAAAAGATTCCAAAACATTTTATTCTATTAAACAAAAAGGCTGCCCACAAAGACACCAAAGTAACAGTACAGCATGTCTCCTAACAATGGTCTTGTTTATTTGTACTACATTATTAATTATCAATAATCCCTAATGTATTTTCCCAGTCACAGAGATTGAAATGAGATCAGGTGCTGTTTAAAAAAAAAAAATCATTAACAGCAGTGAGTGCTAAATGAGCACAATTTATGTAAATAATCTTAATAGCAATAATAAGAGAGATAATTGTTCACAGGTGTCATTTCCTGGGGAAAAAAATCCACCTTTTTTTGCAAGAGAAAATGCTAATAGTTTCATTAAATTTATGAGCCTTAATTAGCGCACTGCTGTTCTAATTACTGTGCTAGTCCTGAAATCATGTTCCTTCACTCCTTTCCCCCTCTTAAGCAGATTCACACACAATCAGCCACTTCTGCTTTATGAATATGTGCATCTTGGCAGGGCCTTGGTATTTATCTTCAATAATAATGATGTCTCTTCTAAAAACAATTTCTCTCTCTCTGTCTTTGTTCATGACTCTTCCCCAGCCCTCCTCCTTATTCTCTGTCACCCATAAATGACACAAACACATCTTTCCTTGTGTTGCAAATACATACTTCCAGAATTACTAATAAGTTGATTTCCTTATAAAATGTTTTATTAATCTCCTTTTCAGTCCCTAAAGTTTTTGAGTATTTTAAAAAAATAATTTCTCCAACAGGAATTACATAAAATTACTAAAGGCTCTTTAGTTTTTTGACGCACATATAATTTTGTTCTTCATGCTTTTCTCTTTAACATTCTAACTTCCATGAAAATGACAACAATGGCCTGCAACTTCCATCTGTTATACTTTAAATGTGATAGATGTTGACTCTACTGCTTGAAATGCTCTCATTTAATCTATCCAACAATAGGTAATTATTACATCTACATTTACTAAAGAGCAAGCTAAAGCTAAGAATGTAAGTAGTATGCCCAAGGTCATACAGGCCTATTCTCTTAACACATTTTGTGAAACTTCAGTCACACAGACAGGATAAAGCAAAATGTTCTAAAATATGTTTCATGGCCTTTCCCTTATTTTTCATCTACTCCCTCAACCCTCCATGTTTTAGTCTGGATATTTTCTTCTAACTTATTGTCCAGTTGATCAATTCTCTCTTCAATTGTATCTAATTTGCTATTTAACCTAACATTGAATACCTATTTATTCCATTTCCTGTCCTAGTATTTTTATTTTTAAAATAATTTCTAATTCACCTAAATTGTACAATATTGTCATTCCATTTCTTGAATAAGCAGGGTTAAGGTCTACACATTAGATTCCAATAGCTGATTAATCTGTGGCTATTTCTACTTCCATTGTTTCATTTGTTTAAAATTATTCCTAGTTTTGACTGAATGCCAGACAGTGTATATAGAAATTACAGAGCTAATTCGAGGACACATAAGGTTATTACCTTTTATAACAGATTTACATTTGCTTCTGGTAATTTGGATAATGATTTCTTCATCCAAGATAAGGTATAGCCTTTCTAGGGTCTCAATTGAATGACTAGGAGATTTAACATGGACTCTCAGTCCTGCCTGGTTCCCAATTCCAATGTCTCTTCATCACTGTGTAACTTCTGAAACTTCTGTTCAGTTCTTTGCTACTTACTAGATATTCTTTGCTGGCCATACATGTGTAGTTTAAATATTTGCCAAAGATGCAATGGAAAATCTCAGGTTTTGTCGCAACTTCCTTCTCTCTAGTGCCCTGCAGTTCTGACCCCTGCCAAATCTGTTACCTTAGCAGCCATAAATATCAGTGTTTCCCCTAGCAAGCATGCTTATCACTTGGGCTCCATTTCCCTGTGCAATTTGGAAAAGACATTCCTAAGACAGAAAGCCAAGGTAACACTGAGATTCATCTTGTGTGCTTCCCTTCTTTCAAAATTTATACCTCTGAATTAGTTGCTGCCAAATATTCAGTCATAGCCAGAAACTATTCTTTTTTGAAAGAGATTTTTGCTATAGGATATGTGTGCTCAGTAGAGAAAAACAGACAGACAGACAGAAAGCAAGAAATCACCTGCAGGGGCAATGACCATGCCACAATCCATTTTCCTCTTGGGATTTTGGGCACACATGCATAGCACTCAGCATGAGTTTTAAGCCCCTGGGTCCAGGACTCAAACTGTGGTTGACTACATGAGAGTTCAGTAATGTAACTATTACGCCATCTGCTGGTCCTCAGAAGCTATTCTTTTAAACTATCTGTGGTAGGAAGGGTTCTAAGATGTTTCCTAAAATTTCTACATTCCAATGAACATGACTTATAATCTCTTCCTTTTGACTACTGGTAGGATGTGTAAATATTGGGTTGTCAGAAAAGTCATGATGTATTTTTGCATAGAAAAACAAAAAATACATCATGACTTTTTGGACAAACCAATACAATGGATGCCACTCCTATGATGAGTGTCTACTGGCATAGA
This sequence comes from Tupaia belangeri chinensis, assembly GCF_000334495.1. Classification (NCBI taxonomy): domain Eukaryota; kingdom Metazoa; phylum Chordata; class Mammalia; order Scandentia; family Tupaiidae; genus Tupaia; species Tupaia belangeri. Next base: position 2,461,802 of record NW_006205257.1, read on the forward strand.
AAATGACTTTTGTACCTTGTGTAAGGCTGCAAGAGGTCCCCAAACCCCATGAGAAAGCAGTCCAGCAGAAGCCTTGCTTGTGGTCTTGTAACAGGAATCAGTTAAGTTGTGCCCAAAGTACTGACCAGGAAAACCTTAAGATAATAAATGTGTGTTATTTTAAACTGCAATGTTGGTGGTAATTTGTAACACAGCAATAAAAGCTAATATACTGTGTTGAGTTTGGTGTTCAAATTGGACTAGCTTCCTAAAACAAACTTGAAGTTTCCTTATGTTTCCCTGGCTGAGACTATTAAACTTGGAGTCATTCCTTCTTTAAAAGTTAGGAAGAAACTCAAAGTGCATCCTTCTTGCCCAAGTGTCCTTTACGGCCTCTGGACTCCTTTCTAGATCTTCTAAGATCCTTGTCTACCTAACTTTTCAACTTATTTTGGGAGCCATTTTGTCAATTTCTATTTTGTTTGGTTCTCAGTTTACAAATTCTGTTAGGTTCTCAGTTTGCGTTTGTCATTATTTCTGTCACAGAGTCACAAATATTATTCTCATGTAATTATTTTTATCCTTTCTGATTTTTAGGATTATGTCATTTTTTCAGTAATAATGTATATTTTTGCTCTGGTTTCCTAATCATACTTAATAGGTGTTTATTATTTTTCTTTAAGACAGGGTCTTGCTAGTTTGGAATCCTGCCTCAGCTGGGACATGTGCTTGCACTCACCACCAAGCCTGGCTTTCAGATAGGGTCTCACTACATTGCTCATGACAGGCCAAGAGCTTGCAATTTTGTCTCAGTCTCCCACATATTTGGGCTACAAGTGCATGCCACCACACCCAGTTCATAGGGTGGGTTGGGAATCAAACCAGGGCCTCCTATGTAGTCTTGGCTTGCCAAGCAGCAGCATCCAATAAGTGCTGATGTGGCTGGGTCTCATTGGTCTTTTAAAAAGAACTGGATTAATCATTTCTACCATTTTCTAATTGATTATTTATTATTATTTTCTAAAGAAATATTTTATTTAACTTTATTATGTATTTAAAATTTGACTAGAGAGATACAGAGTGAGAGAGGGAAAGTGAGAAAGCAAGCTGCAAGGTCTAGGACTCAAACTGCGCTCTATCATGTGGGAGTCCAGTGCTCTTAACCACCACGCCACCTGCTGGTCGCCTTATTGGTTATTTTTAGCCTTTATTTTCTGTGTTCATCTTTCTAGTCTCCTATTCATTTTGTTGATTCTAACTTTTAGCTTTTCATTATGACAAACTACGAACTAGCTTAATCACTCATGGCCAATTTTATTTCATTTAGATGCCCCACAAAATTATTGTGACACAAATCTTGGATGTGTAATTTTGTCTGGAAATACATGTTTTAAAAGAACTTAAAAAAATAGGAGCCAGCACAGTCCACATGGCATAGTGGACTGCCATGTGCCCCACTGTGGTTTGAGTCCCCAGACCTGGTGACTTAAAAATCACTATGGAAGCATGTGTGTGCATGTGTGTTCCAAATCCCAGGAGAAAGGAGAAGGGATTGCATCATGGCCATCCTCCCTGGGTTATGATTTCTTACTTTCCCTCTCAATATCTGTCTCCTCTCTAGCAAGCACACAACCCCTATGACAAAACCTAAACAAGTTCTTTAATATTATCAGTGTGTAGATAGTTCTATTAGAATAATGCTGTGGTACAAAGACAGACAGAAGTTCAAGCTGTCACTCCCAGAATACTTTCTGCTATTAGGGCCCAGTTTTAAAATTCTGACTATAATTCATAGTAAGGAACATATTTATACTGCGCTCCAATACATTAACACCTACATGTACACTCCTGTTTTTCTCTTCCCTCCTCCTTCCTCCCAAATATCAGTTACAACCCAACAGATTTCTTTCTTTTCTTTCTTCTTTTTTTCAAGAGAGATTTTTTGCTATAGGGCGTGTGTGCTTGCCAGAGACAGAAAGTGAGAAATCATTCCCTGGAGGGAGGGTTATGCCATGCCACAATCCCTTTTTCATTCTCTTCTCAGGATTTTGGGCACACATACACCACATCTGGCATAAGTTTTAAGCCAGTGAGTTGGAGACTTGAACCGTGGTCAACTACGTGGGAGTCCAGCAATGTAACCCTTAGGCCATCTGCTGTGATCCTTAGATTTCTTTTTTTTTTCCCTCTTGGCAGTGTTTGTTTTTCTAGCTGGGAATGGTTTAGAGGGCTGCAGTCCTATAATCTGGGCCTTTGGCAGAAGTGAGAGGGCAGTCAAGACCTCCTAAAACTCCACACAGGGTCACAGATGTTGTCTTGGTCTTTCCATGGCCCCAGAAACACCTGGTAAGACACCATTGCCCGGACCCAAGGTCCTTCCTCGCCCTGGGCTTCCTCAGGCAGGGGTGCTACAGGTGGTTATCGTCAGGCTCAGGACCGCTCTGGGGGCTCCAGCCATGGGCTAGGATGTCCTCAGTCTCCCCCCAGGACTTGGCCCCTGGAGGCTTCTTGGTAGTGATTGTGAGCTCTGACTTCATCACAGGCAGTAGTCCCACCAGCTGATCTTCTTTGGAACATCCACTGCTCCAATACCCCAAACCTTCTCTGTGTCCTGCTCAAGGATCTCATGTTTGCCTTTGATCTGGACAGGACCTGAGGTGCTGGAGTCACACCTGTTTCTTGTAGCAGCATAGTCATCATGGAGGTGACCAAGAGGAGTTATCCGACTCAGCAATTTCACTCATTGGTATTGTGGTAGGATGTTTTTTGTGATGTCCAGGTTCTCGGTGTTTTGGACAGAGAATTGAACAAAACACAGCGATAGTAAAAGCAGAGTAGTTGATAAAGCAAAGCAAAAGTACACTCCTGAGAGGTAGGAGTGGGCCTGAGCGCAAGAGAGAAAGGGTGGCTGAAGGGACCAGATTGATTTCATATTACACTATCGTTATATAATCTGCATTTTGAAAAAAACCTATAAAAAAGCAAATTTCTAAATATTACCTAAAGAGTTGTATTTAATATATTTCAGATAACTTTTCTGAAAGTAAGGGCAGGAAAAAAGCATTTCATTTGTCTCAGATCAAATTATTACGTGTTCAGTTCATTCATATCCCAAATCTCTTACTTACATACATTATTTTTAATTCTTACTTTGCTAGAGACTACTGTCGATACAGAATATTTGAGGTCCTATGCCAGTTTCTTCTATTTGTCTTTATGACCATTCCTAAAAAAACTTGGAATTTCAACATCTGTTTTGAATACCAGTCAGGCACATTTGTTATATATACTGTCTTACCAAAAATGTGGGCTACCATCCATCTTTCTGAATGACTAAAGACAGAATATAATCAAGAAGTAGATACTGTTCTTAAAGTTAAAACAAATAACAATGATCTCATTGAGGATATAGTCTGCTGAGAGGAGACTTCTCTTTATAAATCTAAACTATAAACCTGAAATTCAAGTGAAACTGATAAGCAGCTATTGAGCCAAATTCTGTGTTAAAAAAAAAAAAAACTTAATAGATACAATTAAGAGCTTGCCACACCCATTTTAGCGATGTATTCCATTTGGCATATATTTAATGCATTTCGGTCAGTAGGTTAGGTTCTTTGTGTTTTGACCTTTAAAGATGTTAAAGACACTCACTTTGTGTAATTTAAAAGAGCTTTATTTAGTATATAATCTCCATACAATTCAGTACAACAAATTATAAAAGCTCTTTGTAGCATTGTACCTATATGATGTTAAAAACAAAAAGTCAATTGCCACAAGAAAGTAAGCCACTCTCTCACCCTAAAAACCCTTTTCCATGAACAAACTCTCTTAGGCCAAAAGGCTGTAACGTAAAAAGCATTTGGGAGCACATTAACCAAGATACACAATCTGAGAACATTTTATTATCTTCCTATTAATTCTAAGGTTTGAATTGAATTTTAAAAATCAATATTTCTATGTTAATTCAGGTAGACTTTACCCAAAGATGATCTAAAATGTTTCCATCTTAGACAAAGTTAATGTGAAATCAGAAAAAATCTTTTATTTTTACTTAACTGTGAAATAAAGATGCAGATCAGATAAAATATTGACATATGCCCTTGCCACCTGGCAGCAACCATCCAAAACACACACACTCACACACACACACTCTTACACACATATATGCCCCAAGCTGATTTCACAAAGGTCCTCTATGAGAGGACAACAAATGGCCTAGATAATACTTAACTAAGCTTTTGGCTAATATCTCTGAAGTGAATTCCTATTTTTTAAAAGCCTGTAATAAAAGTGACGAACTTTCAACTAGAATAGCCACTGTGATCAGTAATATCAGTAGTTGGTCGTTTAATGAAATTAAGGAGGTTAAAGTAGGGAATCAAAACGTTCATAACTGCACATTCACTTGCTGATGTTTGATATAAAGCCAAGGTCTTCCTTTTGTTTAAGGGTCCAATGACTGCAGTTCTACTTCTCACATAAATCATACCAATAATTTGATTTATATACATTCTCTTCCCCCCCAAAGCTGCTGGAGCTGGGATTTGAACTGTGGTTGGCCATGTGGGATCTGGCTCCCAATGCACAGTGCTTAAACATTATGCTATGAGGCTGGCCCAGTTTGGGTACATTATAATACCTTTCTATAGGTTTAGATTTCTTAACGGTAGACTGAGTACTTAGATAAATCTATAAAGTAATCTAAGCTCAGAAGTTCTCTTGATTTTTATGTGTTCCCAATATCTTACAATTTCCCTCACCACACTTATTTATTTACTTATTTTTTAAAATTGCCAGAGGGCACTTATGCTCACCAGAGAGACACAGAGAGAAGCCCCTCCTCCACAAATGGGGTATGATCACACTACAATCCTATCTCCCTTTTCCCCATCTTGTCAGGATTTTGGGCACATATGCACAAGTGCCCAGTGCATTTTTCAAGCCACTGGGGCAGGCATTTGAGCTACACAGTTGGCCATGTGGGATCCCACTCCCTTAACCACCAGGCCACAGGGGTGACCAACCATACCCAATTTTACCAAAGTACTCGGCTTAATTTTAGCAAAAACAACTTTCTTTTTACACCTGTATTTCCTAGGTTTATATAAAAAGCTAACTGAGTCATGTACTTACAGTAAGAAGTAGAACTTGGCTGGACTGGGCATAAACTCAAGGGAGGTAACAGGAAGGTTGAGAACACAAGAGAGTGGCCTCCTGGCTGTACAGGGCAGGCAGCTTACAAGAGGGCTGGAGACTTCAGGAGTCTGGGAATCACGTAAGGAGAGTCAGTTAAGAGCACTTCTATTATACTTAGAAGCCTGTAATAAAAGTGACCGGTTCTTCTGACTGCTAACTCAGAAGCATAATCAAGTGGTTTTTCTATAGATTAAAAAAAGCAGAGACATAATTTGAGGTTACTACCAAATATTAACACAACCACTGAAGTCTGTGTGCCAGGAAGCTTAGGCCACTGGTCTCTTGACTCGGCTTGATAGAGAGAGGCCAGAAACCAGAGCCAGGAGTCAGATGCTTTTCCTCTCTTTCTTCCTGTGTACGCTGATGAGCAAGTCATTAAAAGAGAATACTACAAGAGCTAAAAATATTTAACATGATGTGTTGTGAGATTTGGTCATCGATAAATAAAAACTTCTACTGTACATGGTCACAGTGTCTTGGAAAGAGTATGGATTCTGTCTTGCAAGATTTGTTTTGGCACTTAATATTTTTCACTAAAGATTGAACACTAAGTGTTTTGGTAACAATGGCAGCTAAACCATGAAAAGTCACTACGAGTCAACAGTGCGGTGATGGAAACCATAAAAATTGAAGTACACGTTCCTTGTCTATGGAGACAAAGAATCAAACACCCAAATGCTTAGACTAACACATATTAGGAATATTTAAAATAAATTTACATACATCCAAAAAGGTAACGGAAGATTTAAAAATAAAGCCACACGGTCTAGCATATTGTACCTTACATGTGCTTGGTTTTAATCAGAGCAAGGCACTCGCTGAAGGATGTCCTGACCCATGCTGTCAGCTACAACAGGCATGCATCATCACTGGCTTAATTAAAGTTTTAGTACTGATTAAAATGTTTTATTATTGTATTATCCTAAACTGCAGTGGTCTCCAACCTTATTAAGGGATATAGTAAAGATATAATTCAGGAGTTTCAGTTGCATAATTTAATAACCCAGCTACTGTCAATTTTTAATTTAAATAAGTTTTGCTCAAAGCCCAGTATCCTTACATCCAACATGACAGCGTGAAAATTTTTTTGAATGCTGCTTAATAAGTAGTAACTGAATATAAAATCATTTGAATATGTGACGTAGCCATTTTGATGCCTATAGTAATTTACTTTGATACAATTGCAAGGAGAAATGTTAAATCATTTCCAACTGGCAAGAACATAGACAAAGTTAATTTCATTAGCCATCTTGATTTAATTAAGTGAACACTATGCTTTTATCAGCAACTTTTGCATGTCCCCAGCATTAGAAGTTAATTATAAAAGCAATTATCAAAACTTTTTGAGCGTATATATATAATCCTCTTTGTTGTTTACAAATAAGCATGACTTAGAGGCACTTGGTTAGCTTTTAGTAAGGAAAAGAATAATGCTACCAGGGTCCTCATGGTAAGATTGGAGACCACAAGTTCAACTTGGTATGAAAATGCTGTCTGCCAAAAATATTGTACTAGTGAACTAGTTAAAGATACAACACTTTAAAAATATTCAGATTTTGCAAGTTTCTAGGCTGTAAAAAATACAAAGGCTAAAAACACAAAAAGTTTACAAAATTTTGTAAACCCAGTAAATTGAAATAAGTAAGAAAGCAAAACTATTTTACTTGCAGTAGAGGTTTCAGAGTATCAACAGGTTTTAAAATAACACTAAACAGTAACAAATTCTGCTTGGCTACATACATTTCTGCCCCTTTAAGGACTTCTACTATGGAAGTTGTAACACTTTTTTGTGCCCAGCATTAAAACATACACATGCACACACACATGCATGCACACACACACGCGCACACACACACACACACACACACACACACTACTTAAAATAGTCTACTGAAGTGCTATACATTACATTTCAGATAGTGTAATAAAATGTTTACGATACATACAAAGACCTGGCATGATTTCTGTTAATGTTAAAAGTGTGATGATCAAAAAGCATTACAAAATTTTAAGGTGAAACAGGACAATAACATGTTTTTTTTTTTAAGCCACCAATTAGTCTTCACGAGTGAAATATTAAATAATTTAATTATTCGTTCTCTCAATTTAATTCCATCATAGCTATCTTAGGTCAACTGAAGATTAAAAGCATCTGAAAGCCTAAACAGGCTCTCATTTTTCAACATGATATGTGGTTGTCCAGTCTGACTATGGAACAGACTTACCAGCAATCAAATTCTAGGTTGTTCTTCGGAAGTTGTGAACATTTAGGCTAAAGAACACCAATGGAACAGACAGAGACAAGACAAAAAAAGGTCTGTAGAAGATACTTCCAAAGGTTGTAACGTTCGTGTGTAAACATCTGTAGAACTTACTGGTATCACAGCTTTAAGGTACTGACTACCTACCTACATAGGAAACGTTATCTACTGAGTATCCTTATGATGCAGCTTCACTGTATCAAAAATAGAGACTGGACAACAATTGTCGTTATTTGTTTCTGGTCAGTTTGTAAACGTGGAATGTCTTATTCTGAAACACTCTAGTGAAGTGTGCCACGTAGGGAGGCAGGTTTCTTTTTATCTCTTCACAGAAACGAGGATGGTCTGCAGGTTTCAAATCAGCATCATTCTCTCCTGGGCCATCCATCATCTAAAACCAAAACAAACCCAAATACAACTGGGATGAAAAAAAGAACTGTATTTATTTATTTATTATTATTTTTAAAAATAATTGTTTATTTTATTTTATTTATTCATGCATTTATTATTATTATTATTTTAGTTTGACCAGAGAGAGACAGAGGGTGAGACTGAGAGAGAGGAAGTGAGAAAGCAAGCCACCAGATTCAGGACTTGAACCCTAGTCGGCCATATGGGAGTGTCCAGTGCCTTAACCACCATGCCACCTGCTGGTACCAAGAACTGTATTTATAATGGTCAATGGTAGCAGGAATAGGTAATGGAAACCTTTATGAATGGTGTGTCATTCAAATTAAATTCTATTATATCAAGGTCAGTGCTATTTGGAGATCATTGGTTCCTCCCTTACCCAGCTGGGCAGGAGGGTTTGGTATCATGTAATGATCACCGTCAATGGCAAGGCCTGGAACTTGGAATTCCTTGTGTTTAGGAATGTACTACACAGTCCTTCTCACAAAATTGAAATACAGAGGAGAACCACTATGACCAGAAAAGTCCTCTCACTCATCAGAACGCCTCGTTCGACAAAGTTGCATATGAAACACAACTTAAAAGTATGACTTTGGTCTGTACTGTCTCTGAATTCAAGATAATTATTATGGGCTATTACTTTCCTAGGGCAAAAATCTGAAACTCAAAATTGGTGCAATTTTTTCCCCTTCAAATTTAGGCTAGGTTTGTCATTTTGTTCCACTCGCTTACAAATACTTAACAGCTTTTATACAAATATCACAGCACACACCACACTTCTAAAGAGTGAACCTCTTCTGTCTACTATATTTGAGCACTGGCATAGCTCCAAGAGCCTTTCCCTCAGAAGGCAGAAAAGAGAAATGGCTTCTGTTCTGGGATGCAAGCTTAGCCATAGAAAGCCAATTTTGTGGACATGTGCTGGACACACAGACATACTTGAGAGACAGTGGGTAGAGCAGTAAAAATCTGCCGCAAGGCTGGGAGAGAAAGGATGGGCCCCACTGTCTGTCACTCATGGAAGAGTCAATATGATGCTTTGGAGCAGTGATTTGAAAGGCTAAGGTTTTAGCAGCAAAAATCCTTAAAAAATAAAATTTATGCAGAGCCTCATCGTATAAGCCCTTTAAAAAAATACATAATTTTTTTAAAAGAAGAATTATTTTACTTATTTTTGTATTATCATTATTAATCTTTAATTTGAATAGAGAGACAGAGAGAGAGACAAAGAGGGAAAGTGAGAAAGCAAGCCACCGGGTCTGGGACTTGAACTGTGGTAGGCCACGTGGGAGTCCAGTACCTTAACCACCATGCTACCTACCGGCCCCATATATACCTAATTTTAAAAAGTTATTTATTTACTTATTGTTTTTATTTAAAAGTTTGCTATAGAGCACCTGTACTCACCAGAGAGAGACAGAGAAGGAAAATGAGAAAGCAAGTCACATGGTCTGTGACTTGAATTGCAATCAGTCACGTGGGAGTCTAGCGTCTTCACCACCACACCACCTGCTGGCCCAAGTTACCCTGTTTTGTTTTGTTTTTTTTTTTCCCCTAAAGATGGAGTCTCAGTAATATCCCAATGCCCTGTGGTGCTGGACCCATTTGAAAAGGTCCTGGGTTCATGTCTTGAGACCTCCTTGTATTATTGTATGTGCCTGTAATCTGGGCTGGCTGAGGCTGGGTCTAGGTCATGGCAGGCAGATCCAGTTGGGGACGCCTTTCTCTCTCATGGAAGAAATAAATAAACTTTAAGGGAAAAATGTGTTGGTGGAATCACAATCTTCCTGCCTCAGCCTTTCGAATAGCTGAGGCACAGTTTTCTTACACAGGTCTCGCCATGCTGCCCATGCTGGTCATGAGCTCATGACCCTCTGGAATTGCTCTGTTTGATGTGGAACTGGGGACCTGGAGCCCTTCTGTCACCTCTTCCTTTACCCAGTCCCCGTGGCAGTCACTAAAGTGCCAGGGGAAGGAGTTCTGCAGTATGCAAGGGAAAGTAAATACTTGACTCATAATATAATGGTTATATAAGACTGTAAAAATATTTCTACTAGTTAAGGTTCGAATTGGAAGCCCACCCCTCCCAGAGATCCCCTGGACATGGTTAGACAGAACATGCTCACGTGTCCATTGGCGATGTCTAGCAGATCCCGAAGTCGGCAGCCCCGGCGGTGTCTTCGCTCATAGCAGATGCTGTCTTCCAGAATTACATAGTCAGTGCCAAAGGACCTCAAGAGGGCATGCACGTCCTCCGGAGACCTCTTTGCATATATCTGATAAACCTTCAAAATGGTAAAAATGGAATAGAGCAAAATACCACTCAGTCTCCAGGTTAATTGAGCAATATGATGTAACTAACATGCCATAGGGGTCAAATCTAGACCTAAGTACCCAGGGCCCCTTCTTCTCATGGCTCAGGCTGCTGATGTACTCATGTATCTGTAGTCCTGGTGTGTGTGGGGAGATATCTAAAGAATATTGCTATTACTCAGCTTTGGAAAGAGGGAGATGAGTCATGTCAAGTACATTTGGACGACTTGGAATGTATTATTTTGAGTTCTGAGTATATTCACCAGTAGATGCCAACTCTAAGGCTTGAGTAGGATAAATGACATGGCTCCAGAAGACACACTCTCTACTTTAAAAGGGAGACTTTGAGACTAACAGTTCACTGGGGGTGCGGGTACAACCTGGAGGGGCACAGGTATGAGTACAGAGAAGACCCAGTTTCTGATAAAGGCAGGTGGAGCAGAGGAGCCCTGTAGGGCCACTGCTCCCAGGCTGGCTCAGCACTTGTTCCTGGTTGCTACGCTGCATCTCGCAGGATCAGGAGATCCTGACGCTTCTATCCCCTTCTCCCCTTCCCCGGAACTAGAGCAGCTTTCAGGAGGCACGCCCCTCACATTCACCATCAGTATCAGACACCTCAAATATACACAACTCTGCGAGCCCAAAATCCCAGGAGAAGGGACTGTAGAGTGGCCATCCCCCCACGGCAGATGGCAAATATCTAAAAAACAAAAAATCCAAAACCCGGTATCTACAGAAATTATGCAGCTTTAAAATAACAAGAAAACTGTTACTATGCTGATAAAGAAAGATCATTAAGTGCCAAAAAATGCAAGATGTAGTATGCTACTTCTTCTGTAAAAAATGAGGAGAGTGTGTGTGTATGGAGGTGTGTGTACATTGAATATGCCCAGAATGATTACAGAAGGAGACACAAGAAACTACTATTAGTATTTGCCTCCTAGGAGAGAAATCAGATGCTGGAATACAGAAGTGGCAGAGAGACTGTTCATTACATTCCTTACTGTATATTAATGAACTTTAAACTATGTGGGTCTTTTAGTAAACAAACAACAACAAACTCAAACAAAGTGGCCCATTAAAAATGTGGCAAGTATCTCGCCCCTTTTCCCTTCTCTCCCCAACTTAAAAGCTCTGAGGGTTGTGTTTCCAAATACTCTCTCTCAAGGCAATGGTCTTCTCAATTATTCCTGAGTTCAGAGGAACGTGTGGCCTAAGTGGCATGCCTTTAATGGATGGGGGGCAGGCCCAAGTCCAGAATCAGGGGACCTGAGCACTTACATACCACCTGAGTTCCCCTAGACATCACCTAGCAGCTGGAGGTACGTGGCACTAAGCCCCATCTTCATGAAAGACAGGGAGCTCGGCCTGGGGCTGGTCCACAAGAAGCAAGAAGAGGCACGATGGGCCCTCACCGCCTTGGTTCGCTCTCTCAGGCTGCTATCCTCGTAGTGTGGGTGATTGGTTAAAGTCCTTCCCGTGCACAGCTTGACTCCAGCCAGCAACTGCATGCTCCCAGCAAACACAGCTTTTCTTGGAGTGTTAGAACTGAAAGGTTTGAGAGTCTGAGTTAACTCCACTGCTAAGACTGCCTCAAAGACAACCCGTTAAGACCGCACCACACACTCGCAGAATTACCCTGTTGTTGCAAAGTGTTAAAAACAGGAGGTGCTTGGGTTCTGACTTACACTCAGATTGTCCTATGTCGACTCATATCTGGTTTTGAATGGTCAAAGAACAAAGGTTGGGCAGCTTCTAACTTAACTGTTTTGATGGGCTAACGTTTATAATGAATTGTCTTAGGAGCCAAGGAGCCTTCCCTGAATCTAAGTTTTATAGGCTAAAATCTACAATCATTTCTTGTTATTTGTTCTAGAGAGGCAGATTCTAAGAAAAAGAAATTAGAAGTCTGCCACTGCTTTTCGTACTAACCTACAGAGTAAAATATAACAAAGTATAAAGTCAGAACCTGGGATCAGCAGATGGAGTAATGGTTTTGTTGCTGGACTCCCACAAAGTCAACCACAGTTCAAGTCCCAGATCCGATGGCTTAAAACTCACGCTAGGTGCTTGCATGCGTGGCCAAAATCCCAAGAGGAGAATGGAAGAAAAGGGATTGTGGCATGGCCACTCCCTTCCCACTCCCTGGGGGTGATTTCTCGCTTTCTGTCTCTTGTCTGTCTCTCTGCCAAGTGCCTGTGCCCTATGGCAAAAATCTTTAAAAATAAAAAAGATAAAGTCAGAAACTACAAATGGATCATGAATCAACCTCAAGAGTTCTTTTAAAATGAGCAAAAAAAAAAAAATCATATATTTATATAAAAATTTTTAAAGAAAAACAATGACTAAAAACAAAAAAGCATAGGGAAAAAAGATTCTGAAATAGTAAATATCTTTTTACTCAATGTGGGAATATATAGTATTTCTGATATGAAAACACAAATATTTAATTCATAGCCTTTTCTTTACTCCTGATTATAAAAAAATTAATATATGCAGCTTAAGGAATACAGAGTACCCTAATATTAAATCACCACCTCATTTTCTAATTAGCACTAAGCCATGATTCTCTCCTCCTGGTGTGGTGATGAGGAACAATGATAGAAGACTAAGGAGACACTCCCAGAATACAGTGAAACATTTTTCCCTTTTCCTCTCTGGGAAAAAAGAATCTTAATAGTTTATTTATTTCTCTTCCATATTTTGGAAACCTAGGCATCATCTGCAAACCGATGAGGTGCTATTTTATTGTGGAGAACACAGCAGCTTTTTGAAGAGTTGTCACCAATGCAGAATTTTTTTTTTTTTTTGGAGAGGTTTTCGCTATAGGGCGCATGCGCTCGCCAGACAGACAGAGAGAGACATAGAGACAGAAAGCGAGAAATCACCCCCCGGGGGGATGGTCACGCTGCAATCCCTTCTCCTCCATTCTCCTCTTGGGATCCTGGGCATGCATACACACATGCACGGTGTGAGTTTTAAGCCACCGGCTCCGGGATGCGAACCGCGGTTGACTACGTGGGAGTCCAGCGACATAGCCATTATGATAACTGCTGGTTCCCAACCATTGCAGAATTTTTTATCAAGGTTCATTGAAATAACGCAAGACACATTTATCCTTCTCGAGTTAAGGAAGAGGTGTCTACGCCTGCTGGACTGAGCTAAAACAACAGAGATGGCTTTAAGGAATCTATTTGAAATGATTAAAACTCACCCTCCTTGGTAGAAAAAGCCACAGCAGGCTGTTCTCCTCAACACTTTTGGAGAGCAGGACCTGAAACTTGCTCTGGTGTTGAGGATTCTAAGAAAAGCTTCATCATATTCATGTCTCCCACTAGGATGTTCTACTTATTCCAACTTAGTGCTAAGGTCAGAACATGAATGCCATCCAACAAGGGCCTTTATGTGTCCATGAGCAAGACATCCTATGATTCAAGGGGTGACATTTATAAAAAATTTACTTTTGAAAAATTCAAGATTTTCTAACAATGACCCTTATTCACTGGCATTCCGATAAGCTTTCTTTCTTCCTTTAGGTTTTTGCTATAGGGTGTGTGTACTTGCCAGAGAGAGACAGAGAGAGGGTAAGAATAGCCAGGGAGGATAGCCACACAACAATCCCTTCTCCTCCATTCTCCTGTCACTATTTTGGGCATGGATATACGCATCCACGACATGATTTTCAAGCTGCTGGATTTGGGACTCAAACTGTGGTTGGCCATGTGGGAATCCAGTGCCTTAAGCTTTGAGTAGATAAGGAACAACCCATACTCTGCATCCTCCCTTACCCATGCTCGAATAGAGAACATGTAGATTCCAAAAGAAAAAAGATTTGCATGGTCGTGGCTGTACTGTATCGGCTGTCATCATTCTGACAGCCAGACCCGGGAACACGAGAATAGCTATTAGCTCTGTTCCCCGAAGCCAACAATTTACAGGGAATCTCTGACATTTATCCCATGTGGTCAGGGGAACAAGAGTGTTGAAATGAAAACAAGTGAAGGTGCAACAGAATCCCTTAGTGAAATGTTTTACAGAAATTCAGTTTAATTCAATGAACACTTACTAAACACTTACTCTGGTCATTGTGCTACCTTAATTTATAGTGCACCATAATTGTAAAAGACAATAGATGTGAATCATTTTTTTTAAACGTGTGCATTCACCAGAGAGATAGAGATTGAGAGCGAGAGAAGGGAGAAAGCAACCCCCCCCCCCCCATGAGGTGTAGCCGTGCCTCAATCCCTTCTCTTCCATTTCTCTATCTATTTTGGGCATGCACACACACATACTTGGCTAGCTTTTCAAACTGCTGCGGCCAGGATTTGAACTCAGTCAGCCATGTAGAATCCTGCTCTCCTAACTGGTAGGCTACTGGGCCATCCCTGAACAAATATTAATTAAAGGACATGCCAGGATTTTTCCAAGCTAGTCTTTCTTCTATGCTCTCAAGTAATATACAGTAACATCACACATTAATGCCAAACAGTGGCTGCCTTTGGATCCTCTGCATGAGACGGACTTATTGATAGAACGCAGGACGAAAATGAGTCCGGTTTCCATGTCTGGCAAAGACAAGAGGCAAGAGCTAACCGGGTGAATGACACTGGTTTGTACGGTGTTACTACCTGGCGTGTCAAGCTAGTCCTACGAAAAAGAAATTCAGCAGCTGTGCTGACAACATCCATTCAAATTCCCAGACTATTTCAGCATCTCCATTTTAAATAATAACAGGAATCGGCACCACAAAGACGTCCAGAGCTGTTTCTACCCCACCAATGTGCCACAGTTCTGGCAGAGATGGATGCTGGGCCTTGGTGTCCGTGCAGAGCTGAGCCCAAGACAGTCTGTTTCCTGGACCATGGTCTTAATGTTTTCAAGAAATCACAGACTTGATAAATGTTTAAATAAGCTGCTTGTTGGGGAGTTAAAAAGATGCACATGGGGCAGCAAATGGCTTAGCGGTTATATCGTTGGACTCCCACATGGCCAACTGTGGTTTGAGTCCCAGGCCCAGTGCCTTGAAACTCACTCCGGGTGCCTGTGTATGCATGCCCAAGATCCCAGGAGGAGAAGAGACTGCAGTGTGGCCATCCCACCTAGAGGGTGATCTCTCACTTCCCCTTTCATTGTCTCTGTGTCTCTCTCCGCTGAACATACATGTCCTAAGGCAAAAACCTCTTAAAAAAAAACCTGTTTGTTATTTATTCAAAAATATTACTAAAGGCCTAGTATGTGCTAGGCTGACACACAGATACGGCCTGTCTTCAAGAAGCTTACTAATCGAGCCAGACTCGGCTCCTATTTACTGTGGGCCTTTAGCTAATCGAACACATTGAAAACTGAACGCATCAGCCATTCCTGACGCTCTCTCTGCAGTACGCTCTGACTGCACTTGGGTGGCTTCCACTTGCTAAACCCCCGCAGGTGCCATTCCCTGTGGCAGCACGGCCACCTCTGGGTGGAGGAAGGTGAAATGGAGTGTGTCTGGTTGGAGAATCCGAGAAAATGGAATAAAGTTCAGTAAGTGCTAACATGTTGGCCTTGATTAGCAAAAAGTCAGAAAGTCTTAAAAAAAACAAACCCAACAACAACCCAGCATAATCTCTTTAAACTGTTAGTGCAACAGTCCTCTATATTATTATTTTTTTCATAAGGCCCTTGGTTTTATTTTAAAGTAGTAAAAATATAAGTGCCTGAAGTCTATAAAATGAATGAGAACTAATACTTCTTTGACAGCTATTGACTTCCTAGGATAATAGAGATGATCTTTATTCACTTTACTCTGTTTGACTGGTTTTATGTGCTAGCCCTGTAGTAAATCTGGGATATTTTACTGTTATTTAAATATTTAGCTGTACTGGTAAAGCAAATGCAAAAGTTAGAACAATGAACAGAGGAGAACAAAATGAGACCCAAACAATCTACATTTTCTCAACTTAAAAAAAAATCTGTATTCACTGTATCTTCCTTGCCTTAGCAGGCAAGAGGAGAAGGGCTTCTTTGTCCTTAACTTAATGTGTGTGAGATGGCAGATGTAACATTCTTCCTTCACAGATACTTTTTGCCTGATACACTCTGTGGTCTCTATCTAAAATAGCTAATGTGCTTTTAACCATTGAATGACACTTCTCTATTATAGAAAAACAAAGCAATTTTTACAAATGTTTGAACAAATGATGTATAAAATGAAAGGATAATTTGTTTTTATAGCTCTCTGGCAAGCTCCATAGCAGGCTGCCCAACCTGCAAACAATTTATTCTGCAAGAAATGTCACTAAATAATGACAAGGACTCACAGGTCAAATGGATTTACATTATATAATTTAAATGTCATTCTAGGAAGACCTGATGGCATTTTGAACAAATAATCTCATTTATTTTTGAAGCTCTAAGCTGCAACAAGTTAATTACTGTTGAACTAATGGGTAAACTGAGCATTATAATATAATGCGTGAACATTTGCTTTATCTACACTTGAAAAATGTATAGAATTATGCAAATACCACAAAATGATACATTAAATATAAAAGGGGTTTATAGGCATTTAAGGTCTGAACTTCCCCTACTTCATATTTAAAGTATATAGTAATTCTTTCTGCTTGGATTAAGTGCAAATGAAATTTGGTACATTTTTCAGCACCACCGAGAAAATACTAAACATTCAGGTTTTGTTACTGGGAAAGACTATTACTTGGGAGCATCTCCTGAAGCTAAGTTCTGACAATTTCATAACTCAAAATGTTGAAATCTGCATATCTGTCTTAATTGCATGATGGCAAAGTTTTCAGAAACCGAACAGAAACACTCGAGGACACAAAGGAACAAAGTGTGAGCCATTGGCTGCCCTTGCATCTGGCCCTGCTGAAGTGAACATGCTTTCTAATCCCATACAAAACCTCTAAAAGTACCACCTAGAATTTTTTGAAAGAGCTACCAGAAGGCAAAACAAACCCCAGGTTTTTAATCCTTCTCTCCTTAATCATTATCAACAAAGAGGTACATGTGAGTACATGCATTTAAATCTGTCTGAAAACAAGGCACGCGGCACATCAGATACCGTGGAAGGTGGCCAGGTAGACACACGAAGGCCAGGGGTGTGAGAGGTATGGGGCCAGTTGACCTCTTAGATCTCACAGGGAGCTGGGCTGTCATATCCTGGAGCCCGATTTCAATAAAACGTCTTTGGAGGTTAAAGTATCTGTAATTAAAATATCAAAATGTTCTTGTAGCCGGCTGGCTCAGTGGCGTTGTGGTAATCCATTGCTCAGGCAATGCTGGATCCACAAGTTTGGTTCTTGGCCCACCTGTACATGGCAGGTGTGCATATTCATGATGCTGGCTGGCTGGAAAGGCTTACAAGAGTGGGCAATGTGAGGGTCATGAGGTGAGACCCTTTTGAGGGCACTTGTTTTTCTCTTTCTCTCATGAAAGAAATAAGCAAATATAAGGCAGCTGGATCCCACATGGCCAACTGTGTGGTCTGAGTCCTGGACCCAGTGGCTTGAAAAACATGCCAAGCATGTGTGCCCAAAACTTCCACAAGAATGGAGGAAAAGAGATTGTATAGTAGCTATCTCACCCACCTGGGAAGTTGTTATCACTCTGCAGCAAAGCAAAAAATGAAAAAACAAAAACAAACAAAAAAACCCCAAAACCAAAATTAAAAAACAAAAACAACAACAAAAAAATCCCAAAACCAAAATGCAGTGTTCTTGAAACAAAGAAAAAATTACTTCTGTTCTTTGTGTTGTACTTAAAATTCCATTCTCTGAGCCAGCCAGTGGCGTAGTGGTTAAGGGAGCTAGATTACACATGGCCGACTATGAGGTGCTTGAGAAACACCAGTGGTTTGACAAACACGCTGGGTGTATGTGCATGTATGCCCCAAAATCTGAAAGGAGAGAGAAGTGAGTGTCTGTAACCTCTAACGAATCAAAAACAAAACAGAACAACAAACCAAAAACCTCTACTCCTTTAAGAAACAAAGACAGGAAAGCATAACATTTCCTAAACTAAATTAGAACTTGAAATCTGCTAAGCCTCTGAATAATCTTCAATGGAGTCGAGAGGACAAACAAAGACAATGGGTGCGGAGAGAGGTTCAATGTGTGCTCTAAGTTACAACAAGCTGCAACCTGCTGCTGACGTTTTTAATGCGGAGTCCTGCATATATACACAGTTGGTGTTTATTAAGTAGCTGTTGAATTGCACTAATGAGTACACAATCTCAGATGTGAAGTAACTTTATGTACTAAGGCTTTACATATTTTCACAGAAATCTATTATCTTTGGAATGAATCCTCTCATACTAATAAGTGTTATTCTAAAGTAATACCTTTTATTTCCTCTTGAGGGTATCTCGTTAGCTAATAAAAGGTCATAATCAGGCCTCTCAAAAAAGAAAAGAAAATAACTCCCGCTGAGGCGATGGCATCTTCCAATTCACTCTTAAAGCAGAAAAGCCCTCAGTGAATAGGAAATCTGCATCTCTAAATGGAAACTCAGGGTCCATGTAGCACAATGGTGATGCCTAATCCATGCTAGCACTGAGGGCATGAAGCAGAGACTGGGAGAGGGAGAAGAGGGACTGGGCTTTTCAGCTCTGGGCAGGAGCTGCCCTGCGCCGAGATGGAGGGTCACTTATGGTAACCCCAGGAGTTTCTGCAGGTCTCTTTCTCTGACCCATCCCAAGGGCAGCTATCCTGTAATAAAGGCTGTGTCCCTACCCAAATGTTGCCACTGTTACACAAGACAGGCATCTCAGGTGTGTCCATTTTGATGGCCTGAGGACAGAGTATACAGGTTAGAGAGAACTGAGGCACCCCTCACTGACAGTGCTGGGTCCCTCAGAGGTCTAGTGGCTGCTGCCAGACACATTCCATGCGGCCAAGCCCATGACCTTTTCTCTAGTGTAGCTTACACCTATTGATCCCAAGGACTACTCAAAGTATAAAGCCAGAACTGGAGGTCCTGTTTTAAGTGTCAAAAGCAAGAAATCTGGGCAGGTTGAAAGAGTATTAATTTGTGTTTGGAACTGAAGCCTGTGGACTAGAGCTGATTTAAATGTTGACTTAAACAAACATACTTTATGTCTAAATAAACCCTATTCTGACATATATTATCATCACTTATGCTAATTTCACCAACATGCCTTGCAGCTATTTTTACAAAGATGATAATTCAGATTGAAAGAATTCTAGGGGGAAATGGGTAAGATTTGATCACAATACAATCAAGTTTTTGGACCAACACAAATCCTTCATTTGCTGAGGATTAAAAAAAAATGAAAGAGTATGTCTATAAAGGCACTACATAGGGGAAGTTGTTAGTAAAAGGAGAGTTCCACTTCCCCACATGAGTGGAATAATCAACATGCTATTTTCTTTACCTCCAGGATAATCCCTCAGCATTTTCTGACACCCAAAAATGTTGCCTTAAGTATTTTTTGGTAGAAAAAGCATAAAAATAGAGGCAACACAAATACGTATGTCTAGTTTCAAACAGCCAAAGTCTATGCTGGGCTCTGCTAAAGGAATTCTGGTTTTTTTTTTTTTTAATTTTTAAAATTTTTAAAAGGGTTTTGCCACAGGGCATGTGTACTCCTGAGAGAGACAGACAGAGAGAGAGAGAGAGAGAGAGAGAGAGAGAAATCATCCCCAAGAGGGATGGCTATGCCATAATTCCTTCTCCTCCATATTTCTCCTGGAATCTTAGGCACACACACCCTATGTGATTCTCCAGCCACCAGGTCCAGGACTCAAACTACACAGTCAGCCATGTGGGGGAATCCAGCACGTCAATCACCATACCACCTGCTGGCTCCTATACTGAAATTCGTTTTTAGATTTTTTTTTTTTAACCACAGGGTATGTGCATAGCAGAGAAAGACAGTGAGAGAGGGGTAAGTGAGAAACCACCCCACAGGGAGAATGGCCACACTCTAATCCCTTCTCTTCCATTCTCCTCATGGGGTTGTGGGATGCACAACATGCACCCAGTGTGTTTTTCAGGCTGCTTCGTCCGAGACCCAAACTGCAGCGCTGGCCACGTGAGATCCAATACCTTAACTTTGACATCACCTGCTCGCCCTTAAAATTTTTTTAAAGGATTATTTTTATTTAACTTTATTTTAATTTGACCAGAGAGGGAAGAAGGGAGGAAGGGAGGGAGGGAGGAATGGAGGGAGAGAAAGTGAGAAAGCAAGCTGCCAGGTCTAGGGCTCGAACTATGGTTGGCCATGTGGGAGTCCAGCCCCCTTAACTACCAGGCCACCTGTTGGCCCCTTGCCCTTTAGTAACTCTAAAATCAGTTCCTGAAAGACTAGAGGGTGAAAGTGCTTATAATGCTAATCTAGGTCAGTCTACGAGAGCCACCCACCATCATCTAGGGTATGACCTTCAAAACAGACCACATCAGCCCCGCTTTCAGATGGATGTGCTATCAGTTTCCAACTGACTATAGTTAATGCAAAAATAATTAGCTTTGCTTGATATGAATAACCCTCCTTTTCCATATACTATAAATACCGAAGGAATTATTTACTCTATAATTGTCTGCCATGATTTAAAATTAAATAAATAAATAAAGACAAAGTACTGCTTAGCATTCTCAGCACTAGAAATATGTGAAAAATTATACTCATTGCATCTAGTCAAACCCAGCACGACGTTGGGACCAAAGCCACATATATATTTTGGCCATAAATCTCTATAAAATCCATGTATTGCACTCAGGAGACCTAAGCTATCAAACATTTACCATCTCTTAATACACAAGCAGTGCTAAACTGTACTGGTTAGTAAGCATTAGTCATGAGCAAGTGCCAATATGGCTACTAAAATCCTAAGTGATGGAGACAATACAGCCAATGCTTTCAGAATATGCCACATAAGATTTGCAACATCTATTTATGTGTGAATAATTACACTGCCGCTTTTTGGCTATAAAGTAGGGAAAACAGTATTATTGGGTATGGGAATGCTGTTTTGGGTAGAAAAGTTTATTTTTGCTGGTGGAAGGCAGGTTTCATTAACAAAGCTTTGAAACACAAGCATTTCATTTGGATGTGGAATGCTCAATGAGGCAAAGCGATGAAGTGCAGGTGAAAGAACGAACCAATATAATGCTAAGACATTACCATGTTCAAGAGAAGAAAAGCTGCAGTTCTATATTTTAAATCTTCTCTAGGTCTATGCTTGGGCAATCTGATTAGTTAAAATGAAACCTTCACTGGACTATGATGACTCTAACTGTGGTTTACTGTGTAATTTAAAAATAATTAACAAAAAAAGAACTTTCGAGTGCCAATATTAATTTGTCAGAATATCTGCATGTTATTAAAATGAAGAAAAATAAAAACTAACAGACAGTATAAAACTGTAAGTTTCAACATATATGGCAAATAAAATTTTATTTCCACTTCTGTCAGTGATTTAAAATATACTCCCTGATTTTATTTCCCTCCCCAAATGGTTATTTTCTTTTCTTCATGTATAGTTGGAGAGAATATTTCCTTAATGCAAAGATGTTACTTATAAATAGAGTGTAAAGAAAATTAAGAATGAATGTTTCTTCATAACGAATTAAAAAAAAAAAACCTACATAAACCAGGTCTACAGTGACATTTAAAAATGCACTTAAAATTTTAAAGGTTAAAAAATATCCTCTTACTTAATCCAGTTCATCAGCTCCACTGTATCTGGATCATAGAATTCTCTCAACTCGGAGAGTTCATCCATCATTCCTGGCCAGAACTGAAATTAAAAACAAAACAAAACGAAAACAAAATTCACCCCCATACCCACAACTATCACTAAAGATTAAGAAAAGAGAGAGAGAGAGAGAGAGAGAGAGAGAGAAACTGCATAACACTTGAGAACTAAATAAACATGGCAACTGGAACACAAAACTACTCATCTTCTGCAGTCAGCCCTCCCAGCAAAAGGAAGCCAAGGTCTGAGAAGTTTCTGAAATTATCTTGGGGTGAAGCAAACTAGGACTAGTGGTATAGTCAAGTTTTTAAAATGAGTTATTTCCCTTTAATAAAAATGCTACTGTATGTGGTGTTAAATGTCTAGTAAGACATGATTTTCATAAGATGGGAATACCAAACATGACAAATCCCACAGTATTTTAGAAAAATGTAACTCACGTGCAATCTACCCTTAAAAGTAGAACATCCCTTGTGGAGACAGCACATTCTAGTTGCAAAATGCTTTTGATTACAGTATTTCATTTATCCTCACTATAACCCACGAGACTGATGACACCGCAGGCAGCACCTCCACTGGGATTTCTGTTTCGTTCTACTAAGTGCGGGAACTGGCTAAGAGAGACACCTGACTTAACCAGCTCACCAGCCATGACTCAGAACCCAATCCAGCCTCCTTTTGTTGCACAATGCTGTGAATATCTAGTCGCATGGTTTGGTGTATATTACTATAGTTACTAGGAGAATGGAAGAGAAGAATATTTGAAAGTAGGACTCTCCAGGAAAATCTAGTATGTTTGACTATTATATTATTGATATCTTCTGGTCAACCTCATTTATATCATACAGATATGATGTAAAAATTACATGTTGAACCCACCACTAATCTAACTCATTAGATTAATTCAGCAATTACTTAATCATTGTTTTATCAAAAGATGATTGACTTACAAGACTAGATAATTTATATACATTCCTAGGTTAACTGCAGAATTCACGTCACATATTGGCACAGAAGACCAATGACAAGTATCCATGCTTTACTGATGTTGAATATATAATAATGTTATTTAAGAGTTAGTACACAGAATCAAAATAGCACCTGATTGGTCTATGGCTGTGTTCTTAGCCCTATCACTTTCTTTATCTGTCGTTTCATTTTTTAACCATTTTTACTGCTCATTCACATCTTGTCTCCTGAGTGGGTGAATCAGGAAAATTACTAGCGATAGAAAATTAGGTGTCCGCACTTCTGGTTCTAGTTTTGGAAGACATGCAGTCAAAATTACTGAAGACGTGATACCTTTGTAATATATCAATTATCTATATTCTCTATTAACTTGATAATCTACTTTAACATAAAATGCTCTAATTCTTTTAGTATAAAATATATTTGAAATCTGTGAACTCAATGAATATTAGGTATTTTTCAAGATAGAAAGTAACAGTAATTAATTCTGAAAATGTTAAACTCTATTAAGAGTTTTGTGGACAACTGCTTAATATTAAAGTAAATGTTAAGTTCACTAAATGCTGTTTTCACTGATCAGCAGTACATTACATAGGACTTCAGTGATCCAAATAAATCAAACAAGTCCCAAGTAATAATGGTATTAAATTCTTAACTTCAGAGTGAAGAAAGCAAGCACATAACTGCAGAGTACAAACTTTTCCCCTTTTAATAGGATTATTCTAAAGGAAGATATAACAAAAGTGGTATTATGAACCAAAATTTTGAAACCCTCATTTATAATTACTATGCAAAACTCAAATCAGGCTTTGAAATATATGAATTCACATTACTTACAGAGAAATCTGTAATAGTTGGAAAAATATTCAATTTCAGGGTAACCCCTAATATATAAATCTTCATTTTCTTTCTTTCTTTTTTTTTTTTTTTTTAATTTTTAGAGGTTTTTGCTATAGGGCATGTGCGCTTGCCAGAAAGACAGAGAGAGACAGAAAGAAAGAAATTACCCTCCAGGGGGGATGGCCACACTGCAATCCCTTCTCCTCCATTCTCCTCTCAGGGATCTTGGGCTCGTGCGCACATGGACCCGTAGTGAGTTTAAGCCATCGGATCTGGGACTCGGCCCATAGTCGACTACATGGGAGTCCAGCAACATAGCCATTACACCAACTGCGGGTCCCTTTTTAAAAAATTGCTATAGGACACATGCACTTGCCAGAGACAGAGAGTCGGGGTGGGGAGAGAGAGAAAGAGAGAGAGAGAGAAAGTGAGACAGAACCCCCCAACAGGGATGGCCACACCACAGTCCCTTCTCTTCCATCCTCCTCTCTGGATTTTGGGCACACATGCACACATGCTTGGTGTGTTGTTTAAGCCGCTGGGTCCAAGAATCAAATCACAGAATTGGCCATGTGGGATCCAGCTCTTTTAACCATCATGCCACTGTCTGGCCCTAACACCTTTATTTTATCTGTTATTTTATATTTTGTAAATTTGAGAAAATGAAGTATCTATTTTATAGGGTGAAGGCTGGACGCATTAAGATTTCTCCTGAAGTCTTACACCAACAGAGACTAGGCCAACAGTCTTATGAAAGATTCAGATACTGTACTAACTCTCCTACTCAGGGAAAATCTATATGGGTATCCTGGGTGTGATGGGTTTTTTTTAGTACTGTCATTGGTTCTTCTATAGCAGTGGTTCTCAAGAGGAGGGAGGGGAGAGCTTTTGCCACCACTACCTCCTGCCCCAGAGGATGGCAGGTAATATCTGGAGACATTTCTGGTTGTCATGAATAGTAAGGTACTACTGTCAACTAGTGAGTAAAAGATACCATGCTGCTAGACATCCCACATATACAGGATAGCCCCTACAACAGAATTATCTGACCAAAATCCAATGGTATCACTGTCAAAAATCCCTGTTAACACTATGGCGGGGGTTTCAAAAGGGGGTATATCAGCATCACCTGGAGGGGTGTTTAAAACACAAATTTCTGAATTCTACTGCCAGAGTTTCTGACTCAGGAGGTTTGGAGTGGGACCCAAATATCTGTATTTCTAACAAATTCCCAGGTGATGCTACTCCATCTGGACACTGTACTTCAAAAACACTAAATGGCATAGCTTATATTCCTGTACAGTGTCCTTACCTCAGTTTAATTAAGAACAAGAGACCTAAATCCTCAGCTTTAAAAAGAAAAAAAAATTTTTTTTCAGTAAATAGCTGAGACATAAAGGAACTCAGCCTACATAAACATAGGCAGTGGAAAAGATTTTATAGTTTGCATTCATCTTCAGTGCAACAAGAATGATGATGAAATCTATCTTTTCTGTGATGAAGGTGTTTTAATCCTCAAAATCAATGTGTGGAGGTAGTTACCTGATTCCCCATTAGATAGATATATACTCTGTTTAATCCTTAATTGTTGCTTTCCAGATGTTGTTAAAAAGTTTAACTTATTTACATTAGAGCAATAAAAAGCCCAGAAGCAGGGAGGTAGAAATCTATTGCTGTATTTTCCAGTGTCTAGGAGTTAGCACAGAAGTTTGCCTATAATTATAAATGTTCTACAGGTAGGAACATGATCAAACATGAGTTTCTGAGATATATACTAGATAGTGATATCAAACTTTACTTATTTATTTTAAACCAAAATCCTTTGTTTCACAAACTCTTATAAAAAAAAATAAAATAAAATCAAACATGGAGCTACAATAGCTCTATTGGCAAGATGACCCCATGCTTTTAACCAACCTCCCAAACCCCAAATCAAGAGCTCTACACAGCAGAATTTGACATCTACTGCACTAACTGAAAATAAAATTTGAAGGGAAAGAAAAATCTAAACGTAAAAAATGTGTAAGGCTTTAAAAAAAAAAAGAGAGAGATAGGGCAAGAGCTCAACTGCATAAAACAATCTGTGCTACCTGCCTAGGTGACATTTTTGAGCCTCTAAATCTCAAAGATGTGGAAAAATACTCCATTTGACCAATGATCATTGTTTTGATAGGGAATTTACACAGTTGAAGACCAGCTAATGTTATTTCAGAAATTAGTCAACTGAATATATGAGAAGTTTTATACTTCCTACTGAAACTGAAAAACATAAAAAATGCCTAATCTTAGACTATATTTATGTCTAGTTCTCTTACAAAGATAAGCATCTAATAAAATATGAAGATTAAACTGAGATATATTTTCTCTATATAAATCAGTTAACAGAGGAAAATAATTTTTCTGTTTTACTCATTTCAAAATAGTTCTGAAAACATTTTCAGAATTTGCATCAGCTGAATCATAAGTTAAAACCATACTTAATTAGGATGACTAAATGCTAAAAGGTTTGCTAGAATGCTTTAACTTAACTAAAAACTATTGTGAGAACCAGCAGGTGGCATGGTGGTTATACTGACTCCCACACAGTCAACTGTGAATTGAGTCCCAGAACCAGAGGTTTGTAAATCGCTCTGTGTGTGTGTGTGTGTGTGTGTGTGTGTGTGGGTGCGTGCGTGCGTGTGTGTGTGTGTGTGTGTGCCTGCGCGTGGCCCCAGATCCTAAGAGGAGAACGGAGAAGGGATTGTGGCATGGCTATCCCCCCATAAGGCGATTTCTCACTTTCCATCTTCCTCTCTCTTTCTTTTTCTTTCTCTCTCTAGCGAGCACTCATGCCCTACGGCAAAAACATTAAAACAAACACAAAAACACAGGTAACCAGACAGTTTTTCTATCAATGCCAATTACAAGAACCTAAGGAGATCATTACAACCAACACAAACCACTCTATTTGCCAAATAATATAAAAAATATTTCAAAGCCAAAGCGATTATTCTGTTACACAGATGAGTAAGAATGAGGAAAATCAGCCTTACCTTATAGCACAGATACAGCAGTATTAATATTGGTACTGAATATCGCATTATACATATCTATGTAAGAGAGACACTATTTAGATTACAAGTATTTTGAACACTGTTGCCTTACAGTTTCACTTTGTAAATATATACCTTTTTAAATAATAAAATTATAATTCAAAGGAGCATAAGCCTCTAACATGCAAAATAACTGACTCAATGCAAGGGTTCTAATCATTCATATTTGTAGCTTCTACCATATTGCCACCTAGTGAATTTACAGGGCAGAACAATTTAAAACTACATTTGTAGGCCATTACACCTGAGTGATCATACACTTATAATTATTTGTTGGAGAATATAACAGCAAGGGTTATAATTCTGAATAAGGGGATTATTGGTAATTACTAATTTTCCTTTTTGTGTCTTTTTAATTTCCAGATTCTATATAATGAATCAAATTATAGTTTGGGGAAAATTAAATAATGAATAAAAATTAAATTATTTAAAAATTCCTTATAAAATCTAGTGTATTATCTATTTTTAGTTTCAAATTTTAGTATCTATTTTATCTGACTCCTAAATGGACAACTGAAGAAAAATAATTGAAATAAAAGAAATATTAAAAGTCATAAAGTTCAATGAAAAAATAGATAGCACTGACCCTCTTTGGCTTATAAAGATGGGCCAACTTCAGAAGTAATTCCCATATTTCAGGGCTGCACAAGCCAAATGATGCAAACACACACATGTGTGATGTCCAGAGGTACTTCATTCTGTAATAACACAAACAAGCAAAAGTCAACAAGTACTAGGTATGTATTAACCAGGAGCCCGAGATAGCTGTAAAGGCAGTTTTACGGCTTGTGGCAGTAAACTCTTCCTTAAAACTATGCAAAAGCCATTTGCCAAAGGGTTAGTGATAAATTTCACTGCCTTTTGAAAACTATCATGTAAGTAAAACGTATAGGAGTGTTTGTTAATAATTAGGAAGAAAGCCGATTATAAATAATATTTTTATACTGGTTGAAGATATATATAAGGTTAATTTTATGGGAACTATAGTCATTAATGAAGGTGACTGTCAGTTTCCAAATCATATTGCTAAATAACATTAAGAATGGTCAAATTATGGGACCAGCAGTTGGTAGAAAGGCTATATCACTGAACTCCCATATAGTTCGAGTCCCAGACCTGGTGGCTTAAACTCATGCCGGGCACATGTGCATGCGTGCCCAAGATCCCAGAGGAGAATGGAGAAGGGATTGCGGCATGGCCATCCTCCCTGGGGGGTGATTTCTCGCTTTCTATCTCTCTTTCTGGCAAGTGCACACGCCCTATAGCTAAAAAAAAAAAAGAATAGTCAAATTAAAAAATAAATAAATAGGTAAGACAAAAATACCTCATTGTACTCAATGCCAAGAATCCAAACAGAATGGTATGTATTAAGTTGTAGGCAGTTTCTGGTTTCAGGTCAACCGTACATTTCCCCATTTTACCCAGGGATTGTTCATCTGTAGAATCACTAAATAAAATAGCAAACATATAAAATTAAAGCTGACTATATACTTTTAATTTAGTAAAATATCTGTAAAGAAAGAAAATATAGGCAACTTAGGTGATTATATATTTAGAAATGTATTATTTCCCCAGGATGAACTGAATTAGCATTGATGAACTTTGAATTTGTTTATGAGGCTAACTGTCACAATACAAATGCATTAGTAATTAGAATAACTAAAATTTCACATACATTAAGTAGAAATCTAAAGTATTAAGTGCTTTAAATCTTTAAATTAATAAACATTGAAAGAAATGAATTTCTTCTGAAATTGGAGATCTTTAAACATGTTTTATAAATTATATTTTTCCATTTCTTACAAATATGCAAAGGTAAAATATATCCATAAATTTGGAGTTCAGTTCCTTTATAAACACATTTTAAC
Source organism: Tupaia belangeri chinensis (assembly GCF_000334495.1). Classification (NCBI taxonomy): domain Eukaryota; kingdom Metazoa; phylum Chordata; class Mammalia; order Scandentia; family Tupaiidae; genus Tupaia; species Tupaia belangeri. Next base: position 2,490,445 of record NW_006205257.1, read on the forward strand.
CTACCAATACCTCATTATAAATGTCCAGTGGGTAACTTCTATTAAAATATAGTCACATTAAAATTATTATACCCAATAAAATTAACCTTAGTTCTTCAACATTATCTAATACCAAATTCTGTTCTATTTCTCTTATTTGTAATAATATATTTTTCAGGCAGTTTCTCTGAATCGGCATCCAAAGCTTGTACATTTCAGTTTGCTGATAATATCTCTTTAAACATCTTTGGATATATAAAAGTATCCTCCTCCTTTTTTTTTGTTTTTAAAGGCCATTTATCTGCTGAAGGAAGTGTAGTGTTTGTCCTGTGACTCTTCCCATGCTATGGGTTTGGATAATTGCCTCATTACGTGGTGTTTAATACACTTTTCCATTTCTATGCTTCCTGTAAACAAGGTATAGAGATTTATCAGAATCAAATTCTTTTTCTTTTTTTCCCCCATGGACTATATGAGCATATTCTACCTTGTATCACACTGGGAAACTCATGCTGTCTGACTCTGTCCACTTTAGTGATGTTAAAGATTGATGAGTGAGTTCAGATTCTGCAAAATTTATATTGAAAGAAAAAGAAAACAGCAATGGCCTTGAGTTTAAGACGAAAATACTTTCATAAAGGCTCTACTGGTCCTTCTATACAAATCCAACAGAACTGGATATATATGATGTTTCTCTATGTAACTAGAGAAATTTTACTTTGTAGAAATCCTCTTTTTACCACTGTAGATTCAAAGGAAAATTAGGATGATAATCTAAGGCAGTTTTCATGATCAGTAGTGATTTTTACTTAAATGTTAAATACCAGAACCTCAGAACTAGCTTCTATATTGATACTAAAAGATTACCCCAAACAAGGAGAGCATAGGCTTTTGATATTTGGGAGAATTCTCCAACAACTCTTTCCTACCTAAGCCAAGTTGAAAAACTCTTATTAATTCCATGAGTACAAAACAGTGTCCCTTTCAATTGTATCCTTTACACCAATGCAGATGTGTTGTATATATGTAATGGTATCATCTCTTTCATAGTACTAAAAATGGAAATACTTTAAATATTTGGTATTAGTAAAACCCCCTCGAATTACTTAAAAGATATTTCATATAAATATAATTCTTTAGCTACTTTAAAGTAGTGCTTTTTCCTCTAATAAAGTCCTACTAGTCCTACCTGGTAGATGAGGATGCTCTAAAATCTTTATCTATGATCATATACCAAATCGGCGTCCAGAGATGGCTCAGAGTCGCCCTGAGCATGGCAGACATTTCCAAAAGATACTGCAGGCCAACTGAACTTCCTGCTTGGTATGCAGTCTAGAATCTTGTCGACACTTGGTGTGTCTGGAATAATACTAAATTACACTGTCTAGAATAATTTCCATCTACTTTCATAGGGCTAAATTTTATCTTGGGCTAGTATAAAAAAGAACACTTCTGAAAGATACTAAAATAGTTTATAGTCAGTGAAATATTTTTTCATGGTTCAATGTTGCTTCAGTCTTAATAATCATAAAACACCTCAAGTGATCTGGATTCATTTTAATGACAGGTCTCTTGTGGCTGCGAATCACAGTTCACAAGCACCTTAATTGGCAAGGTAACTATACAGAAAAAGGGCTTCCTGGTGAGCTTCATTAAGTTTTCACAAATGACAGTAGCTTCAACTTCTCACACTTAATTTTCTTTCAATTTAACATGGGATAGTAAATGCAAAAAAAAAAAAAAAAAACCATTGGCTGGGTAGGTAGGCATCCTACAAGTTTTTAAAAAGCCTTTACACTCATTGATTTTTCCTCTCAGTAGGCTGGTAGGCATGCAAGTTTTAAAAATGGGCAATTATTACTTAAAATTTTCAGTAGATACTAATATTATGGTCCACTCCAATTTATGAGCCCTGAAACAAAGTGTAAAAAAACAAATGAACGATAATTAACTCTTGATATTTCGTGAGAAATGAAAGAAAGCAGCTAGACGAAGAAGGTAGAATAACTGAGGAAATGAATAATACGAACAACATGGGCGTGAGTCAACTATAACACTAGCTGACAGCTAACATTTACAAAATACTCTAGGCATGAAATACTATTCTAAATACTTTATCTTGTTTAAACTTTTTATTTCTCATAATATTCTGCAGAGTACAATACTCCTAGTATTCACATTCTATAGACAAGAAAATGAAAATACCAAAAGGTTAAATAACTGGCTCGAATACCACCTTCGTCTCAAGTGCGTGAGCCGGGACTTAAACACTAGTCTTTGCTGTCTCTTAACAAGTTTCTCCTAGGATGAACAAAACTCCTCTGTTCTGTGTCTGAGATTCTGAATTTCAGCCTAGCAACTTCTCTGCAACACAGAACCGTGTGAGACTTTAGAAATATGCCATACCTGAGATTATGAAAGGCGACAACTAACGCTGCAATCACAGTGATGGACAGGACAAAAACGTACGCGTAGAAAAGCAGAGTATCTGAAAGCCTTTCGAATGTATTGAAAGGCAAGAGGCCAAAAGCTTCTTCGCACAGATAGAGATTTGCATCAAAATCCCTAGGGAACAAACGGAAAGCACAGCATTAGATTCCACAGGACATAGTGTTTTTCCTCAAAATGAGCCTGCAATGAACAACTGAACGCACAATGACGCCTCAAGTTTTCAAGTCCCTGCTGATTTAATATAAAATACCCAACAGATTTTAGTTCACTCGTACCTTGTGGCGCCAAACCCAAATTTTGCCTTCAGAAATTTAAATATGTGTTCATCTGACTTCAGATTAAGAATGACCTGTCGGGGAGAGAGAAAACAAACATCACTGAGAGCATTTTAGGCACCAATGAATAGGTGCATATATATTCAGCGTCCACTGTCACAGGTGAGTCTGTGCGAATGTGTGTAAAATTAGCAAACGCTCACAGCTGTTCTTAGGACAGAGGAATTCTAAAGCAGGGACTTTCAAATGGTCCCCTCCACCTTTTAAGCATAATCCTTTATTCAAACACCTGATGCATAAGTTCAATATGCAAAATAGGTAAGAGATGAGCTTTTTTGGGGAGATGGTTGAAACATAGTGAGTACAATTCTTAAAAATTGACCAGAAGCCAACAATATGATACTTTGAAACCTTAAACAGATATAGTCCATGAGGCCTGACTAGATTTAGTTTTTTTGACCTGCAGATACAACTGATCTAACTCATTCACTCAAAGACATTCATCAAGGAGTGAAAAAATGTTAGTGTTCATCATTACTGACTGTAATTTTAATGAACATAATTTTATTTTAATCTATGGCTTATAAAAAGTCATAGAGCATAAAGAGTAAAGAAATTTTATCAGAAGGAAAATGAAGATATGAATAAAAGAACAAAAAAAGATGAAGTCAGAACTGAGGTTAGTATACAAAATATATTCATTAGAGAGGAGCCACAAATCGGGTTTTATGTATTCTAGCAGAAAATGCAAAGAGGGAGATAAAAGCTTTTATGTTACTCAAAGGGTCATAGATAAAAAGAAACCACTTGCTCAGAAGAGATCCTAAAAGACCTAGAACTGATACTCAGTATTGCTTTTTCCCATGGGTACAATAAAAACAGCAAGGAGTTCAGACTATTTTTCATAATTCCTCTCATTGTAGGTCTCTGGCAAAACACCAAGTGCATTCAATAGAAGTAATTCTTTGGGGAGTCAAAAAATGACCCAGAGTGGATGAACTATCTTTTATCCAATCTTCCAGATATGCAGATTGTTTGGCTCAAATACCTGCTTCTGATAAGTACTGAACTGAGTTCTTAAACAGTTTAAAACAGAGTTTAAGAACACAGTGACGAGGTCCTGGTGTGAGGTACTTAATGTGCTTGGCTGAGTAAGGAGGGTTTTTCTCTCTCCTTTTTTATGCTGTGTGTACATGTATGCACATATATGTACGTGTGGTATTCTTTTCAGACAAGCTCTCTCTATGTTGTGATCCTCCTGCTTCGGCCTCTGAAGTACCTGCGGACTACAGGTATATGCCACCATAGTCAGCTTTTCCTGGTTCTCCTAGGTGGCCTCAGCCATGGTAGTATGAACTACCATGCCCCCAATTTTTTTTTCTTGTGAAATATTAAAAACCATGGGATCAGCAGGTGATGCGAAGGTTGAGGCGCTAGATCTCACACGGCCCAGCTTTACTGTTTGAGTCCCAGACCCAGTGGCTTGAGAGTCACACTGGGCATGTGTACACGTGCCCAAATTCTAAGCGAAGAATGACGAAGAGATTGTGGTGTGGCCACACCCCTTGGGTGTAGGGGAGGGTGATTTCTCACTCCTCCCCCAAAAACAAGCTTGGAAAAAAAAAAAAAAAAAGCACACTAAACTAAGTCTCTCAAGGCATTTAAATTTAATTTTTTTTTACCAAAGCATCTACTAGACATACAATAAATGAATACATAAGTTACTGAGTTATTCTGTTGTATAGGATTGTTAATATTTTAAAAAGAATTATTCTATTTATTTACTTATTTTTAATTTGATCAGAGAGGGACAAAGGGGGGGGGGAATGTGAGAAAGCAAGCTGCCAGGTCCAGGACTTGAACTGTGTGGTCGGCCGTGAGGGAGTCCAGTGCCCTCAACCACTACACTATCTGCCAGCCCCAAGGAATGTTAATTTTTTAAAAAATTCTTTTTTGGGGGGGCCGGCAGGTGGTATGATGGTTAAATGTGCTGGATTCCCACATGGTCGGCCATGGTTTGAGTCCCAGACATGGCAGCTTGCTTTCTCACCTTCCCTTCCTCTCTCTCTCTCTGGTCAAATTAAAAAAAAAATAATAACAAATTGAATAAATAAACAATTCTTTAAAAAAACAAAAAAATTATTATTTTTTTTTTTGTGATGAGAATGAAAGACACAAGAGAGGAGGGAAAAGGACAGACAAGCAGGGTCTCATGACACTATTCACTTTGGCCTTTCCAGTCAGCCAGGATTATGGGTGAACATGACTGATTAGTACAGGTAGACTGGGGAACTGAACCTGCAATTGTTTCTAGGAACCCAGTTTCATTTGAGTGGCATGTTACTGCTAAGCCACCAAGCTGGCCCCAGGGTTGTTCATTTTAAGTCAGTTAAGTGTTGGGGAACATCTACCAAAACTGAGCCCCACTCTTCTTTCTAACAGGATTTAGAAAGTAAGGCTAGATTATTTATTAACTGAATCTAATAAAAATCATGTCACTTTTACAAAGTACCACAGTGTAATAAACTCTCTAAAAGTAGAATTTTTACAGAGAAATTTTTCTCTAATGCTTTTAAAGTTGCACTTCCAAAAAGTTTAATAATTTTTAAAAATTATTTTAGAATTATTTATTTAACTTTACTAGTTATTATTAACTTTTAATTTGATCAGCGAGAGGCAGAGAGAAAAGGAAAGGGAGAAAGCAGGCTGCCAGGTCCATGATCTGAACCATGGTCAGCAACGTGGGACTCTTGCACCTTAACTATCACGCCACCTGCCGGCCCCAAAAAGTGTAATAATTTAAAAGCTGAGTTCAGGGTAGAACATACTTAGTTAATCAATGACTAAAATCAACAAAATAATCCTTGTTATCAAAGCAGTTAAAACTGAGCTTGCTCAGGGCTAGTACCACAGTCTGGTGATTAAGAAAGCTGGATCTCAAATGGTCAACCACGTGGTTTGAGTCTCAGCCCCACCTGGCTTGGGAAACATGCTGGGTCCGTGTGCGTGTATGCCCAGAATCCCAGTGGGATGGGGAAATGGAAGAGAAGGGATTGCAGTGTGGCCACGCCCAACTGTGGGTGCTTTCTCTCCCTCTCTGTATCTCTCTGGTAAGCTCATGTACCCTCAGGGTTATAAAACAAAACAAATCAAAATAACACTAACTGAGTCTATTTAAAGGTAAAACTTAAATAGCTCTTCAGTGATGCTAACTACTTTATAAAATAAAAACTTAATTATTTAAATTGAAAGTTTCAAAATTTAACTCCAATGTCAAAATTTAAAAAAATACATCAAGTGTCATTTTGTTAACTTACCTTAATAATATTGTTGAGAAAAAGTGTCAAACAAAAAACCACAAATAAATGTAAAACAAGTTTCCCAAGCCTATTAAGGAAGCTTCCAGTTTTCAGATTTTTCTGGAAATCAAAAGAGTTGTATTTTAATTCTTAAATTTTGCTATAACTTCATGAACACTTATGATGAGATTACTTCAGGATTGAAAAACACTATACCATGCAACATATAGGTAAAAATATAACTTACTAATCTTCATGAGGTTATATTGTCTTAGTACTTTTAATCTTCTGGTAATAAATTCCTTAAAAATGAGCTCCATAAGATCAGGAAATACGTTCTAGTCTTTTTCTTTCTTATATATATTTTTTTAAGATCTTCACAATCGGAGTTTTTTTTTTAAAAGACCTTTGCAACTAGAGGACTAATATCTGTCACTTAGAAGGTACATGGAAAATGCTGACTGAGAAAACTGTTACCTCATTTATCCCATTTATCCAACACAGCTCTAACCCAATTAAACAAAAGACACATTTATAATAACAGTAAACTGTGTTTTTTTTGATCCTCAGGTAATGTCAGACCTTGTTAAGTATAATATCTAAGATGTTCAACATGTATAATGTTTACTTATAATTAAAAGGGATGAATGAGACCTACTGTTTTTTGTTTGTTTGTTTGTTTGTTTGGTTTTTATTTTTTGGTGGGGAAGAGGTTTTTGCTCTAGGGCACATGTGCTCGCCAGAAAAAGAGAGAGAGCCAGAAAGCGAGAAATCACCCCCCAGGGGGGATGGCCGCGCCGCAATCCCTTTTCCTCCATTCTCCTCTCGAGATCTTGGGCACGCACGTACACGTGCCTGGCGTGAATTTAAGTTACTGGGCCCGGCACTCAAATCGCGGTTGACTACATGGGACTCCAGTGACAGCCATTACACTAACTGCTGGTCCCGAGACCTACTGTTTTTGACAGTTAACTAAAAGCCCATTTAAAAAAATCCTTGTTCACATTTTCCACACCAGTTTTTACTCTAAAGACTAATAAGAAAAAGGATTTATTCTTCCTAAAGAGTAAAACAAAATTTTTGATAAAGAAACATTCACAGCATATGATAAAAGAGACTTCTGCCACAATTTGAGGAAAAGCAAAGGACTCCTAAGTCTCATGGAAATTTCAGAAATTTAGATATATAATAAAGCCAAAAGACCAGGTCAATCAGTTGTTGTATTTTTATTATTATTTTTTTTTAGAGAGATTTTTTTGTTATAGGGCACATATGCTTTTGCCAGACAGACACAAAGCAAGAAACCACCCCTGGGGGGATGGTCACGCCACAATCCCTTCTCCATTCTCTTTTCAGGATTTTGGGCACACATCACATGGGCCCGGTGTGAGTTTTAAACCACTGGGTCCAGGATGCGAACTGTGTTCAACTATATGGGAGTCCAGCGACATAACCGTTACACAATCTGCTGGTCTCCAGGTCAACGTTTTTAAAAATGATTTTATTATACTAAGAAACATTCTTTATTTCTAAAGGTACTTATATGGATTCTCAGAACTCTCAACATACAGTTAATTTTAATTTGTGTAAAAGTCAGTAATATATTGAGGAAGGATGGAGATAAAAAGTTGTGTTACTCTATCAAACAGCAACATCCACCAAGGGAAAGATTATGATGAACACACTCCCACAGTTTCTTCTTACTCTTGAGTTCATAGTTAATTTTTTTTTCTTTTACTTAAACTTTAAATAAATGATATTCAACTAAGCACCTCTGGCTGATCCCTGAACTGAATCAAAGTTTTACTTTTTTATGAAATAACAAGTATCAAAACAAACAGATGGCACATAACCTCAGAAAACTTGAAATAGAAATCAAGTATTTTTTTTAAAAAGCAAATAATACAACCTGTGCTTTTTAGTACAGATCTGTTGATAAATTTTCCTTTATGTGCTATATGAAAAAAAGATCCAACAAGTCATACAATAAAAATTTTTTAAAAATCTGATTATAGACCAAAAATTAAAAAATAAAGACTTACTTGAAGTTTTCTTGCAATTAATACTGAGAGGTTAAAACTGATAAGCAATGATCCAAGAATCATGGAATTGAAAAACTGAAGAATGCAGACCAGGAATAAACCTGTTATCTGTATACCATACAGCCATGTTGCCTGAAACAACATAAGTTTAGATGGTTAAACAGGTTTTATCGAGAGATTGCCACTGGGTGACATGTTGATAATTTTATCTAGGTTACAAATAATGCAAGGATGCGAACTGTGTTCAACTATATGGGAGTCCAGCGACATAACCGTTACACAATCTGCTGGTCTCCAGGTCAACGTTTTTAAAAATGATTTTATTATACTAAGAAACATTCTTTATTTCTAAAGGTACTTATATGGATTCTCAGAACTCTCAACATACAGTTAATTTTAATTTGTGTAAAAGTCAGTAATATATTGAGGAAGGATGGAGATAAAAAGTTGTGTTACTCTATCAAACAGCAACATCCACCAAGGGAAAGATTATGATGAACACACTCCCACAGTTTCTTCTTACTCTTGAGTTCATAGTTAATTTTTTTTTCTTTTACTTAAACTTTAAATAAATGATATTCAACTAAGCACCTCTGGCTGATCCCTGAACTGAATCAAAGTTTTACTTTTTTATGAAATAACAAGTATCAAAACAAACAGATGGCACATAACCTCAGAAAACTTGAAATAGAAATCAAGTATTTTTTTTAAAAAGCAAATAATACAACCTGTGCTTTTTAGTACAGATCTGTTGATAAATTTTCCTTTATGTGCTATATGAAAAAAAGATCCAACAAGTCATACAATAAAAATTTTTTAAAAATCTGATTATAGACCAAAAATTAAAAAATAAAGACTTACTTGAAGTTTTCTTGCAATTAATACTGAGAGGTTAAAACTGATAAGCAATGATCCAAGAATCATGGAATTGAAAAACTGAAGAATGCAGACCAGGAATAAACCTGTTATCTGTATACCATACAGCCATGTTGCCTGAAACAACATAAGTTTAGATGGTTAAACAGGTTTTATCGAGAGATTGCCACTGGGTGACATGTTGATAATTTTATCTAGGTTACAAATAATGCAGAAAAAACACCTAACTTAGAGAAACACGATCTATGAAAGGAAACTAAGTCACATGCATACCAACTTCTTATTAACCTTTTAGTGACAATGTTTTACATTTTATAACATTAAAGCAGAAACAAATAGATCTAATAAGTAGTAGAAAGTTAAATAGTGCAATAAATGTAATCCAAGATTAGCAAGTTCAGTACTATAATCTTTTTTATTATTTTTTTTTGCAGTTATAGGCTATAGACAATAATTGACACTTTATCACATTCTATTAGCTCTTTTTCTTTTTAATTCATAGAAAACCTTGTGTACATGCACATGTGTGTGTGAGAGAGAAACAGACAGAGGAGTGCCCTCCATAGAGTCTTGGGTGCTCACAAGTGTGCCTGGTGTGTTTCAGGACGACTAGACTGGGGATCTGAACCATGGTCATTGTGTGGGACCTGACTTCCCTTGAGAAGTACATCACTGCTTCGTCATGGAGCCAGACTCTTCCTAACTGACTATACTACACACATTAGGACTGTACCATATCTTGCTCATTTTGTCTATGTGTATGTGACTAATCTCCAATTAGACTGAAACTCCGGTAGTAAAGAGTTTTCACCTTACAGATTCCTAGCAGGCAGCACAGTGCACTGACCAAGAACATGAACCATGGAGTCAAGAGCACCTGAACTGCAGTCCTGATTCTGATGTAAATCAGCTGATATAAACCATGCCTTCTACATGCCAGAAATGGGAAGAGTCTAGTAGGAGTAGCCAAAGGTGGTAATATTGGGTTGTTGAGAAAGTTATGACACTATTTTTGTATAGAAAAATAGTGTCATAACTTTCCCAGTGACCCAATACATTAAAATGCCTGATACATAATAAGTATTCACTAAAGGTAACTATGCAATAAAAATGGTTGACAGGATGACACTGAAAAAGCAGCAAAATGCAACCAATGTGAACACATGAAAATCCCACAAAGAAAAAGCCCCCTACGGGAACCAGCAGTTAGCGTAATGGCTATGTTGCTGGACTCCCACGTAGTCAACCGCGGTTCGTGTCCTGGACCCGGTGGCTTAAAACTCACGCCGGGCACGTGTGCGTGCGTGCCCAAGATCCCGAGAGGAGAATGGAGGAGAAGGGATTGTGGCATGACCATCCCCCCTGGGGGGTGATTTCTCACTTTCTGTCTCTATGTCTCTATGTCTCTCTCTGTCTGTCTGGCGAGCGCACGCGCCCTACAGTGAAAATCTCTCCAAAAAAAAAAAAAAAAGCCCCTAATGAAGTTGATAATTTTTCTATTCATTCACCTTTTCTTTCACTTTAGACATAATGGTATATGAGAAATATGTCTTATTCAGCAGCAAACCTGATTTTTCCCATGATTTTGTTATCTTAACCTCAAAGGAATGAAACCTACACCAAACACTGAAAATGAGGGCCTGCAACTTTAGTGCTTTGCTTGGTGTCAATGGAAACTGAGGGAAATGAATGCTGGTAGTTTTTAGAATTATAAAGGTAATATATCTTACTGTAGGAGATTTAGAAAAGTTAGAAAAACATAAAAAAGAAACAGCCATATATAGTATTAACTTTATAGTTATATACTATCGTATTTCCTATGTAGCATTTTATATACTTCATATTGTACAGTGTATTTTCTCATGTCAATGGCTATTCCATGAAAACTTAATTTTAGATGTCTACCTAACATCCTACTATATACCACTGGATTGTTTATGTGTTTCCAGCTTTTATTATAATTAACATTATTATAAACATTTTTTTTGGAGAGGTTTTTGCTATAGGGCGTGTGCGCTCGCCAGATAGACAGAGACATAGAGACAGAAAGCGAGAAATCACCCCCCAGGGGGGATGGTCACGCTGCAATCCCTTCTCCTCCATTCTCCTCTCAGGATCTTGGGCACGCACGCACACGTGCCCGGTGTGAGTTTTAAGCCACCGGGTCCGGGACGCAAACCATGGTCAACTACGTGGGAGTCCAGCGACATAGCCATTACAGTAACTGCTGGTTCCCATTATAAACATTTTTAAAATCAATTCTCAGATCATATCTGACTAGTTAACTTACTTTGTTCATTGCTGTATCTCTAGCACTTAAAGCAATACCCACTATAACAGTGTCACTCAATAAATATCAAAGGAATCAGTGAATAAAAATATTCCCTTATTACAGATTCCTAAAAGTAGAATTACTAGTTAGAAAACAGGCCTAGCCACAGTGACATAGGCATTAAGGATGCTGTTGTATGATGGTGGAAGCCATAAGGGAAGGTTCCAGGTTCATAGCCAGGATCTATGTGGGTTTTCCTATGATTTGGATGGCTGCAGAACTGGACTAGGATCCCAGCTTGAAGGCCCTGTCTAGGTGCTGCCTTCTCGAAGCAATACAAATAAATTTAAAAAATAGTTTTTCCTATATAATGACTTTATTTAGATATAACTCATATGCCATCAAATTCACCCAATTAGAGTACACAGTTAATGATTTTTGGTATAGTTAGAATTGTGCAACTATCAACCAGTCTAATTTTGAACTCATCAGTTCGAAGGAAACAATGTACCTATTAGATATCATTCTCCATTCTCCCCTCACCCAACTCCTGGCAACCATTAATCTACCACGTCTACAGATTTGCAAATTCTGGATATTTTATATATTGGATCATTGGGAAAGTCATGACGTATTTATGTATAGGAAAACGTTCATATGTTCATGACTTTCCTAATAAATTAAATAAAACATTATGTAGTCTTTTGTGACTAGCTTCTTTTGGCACAATGTTTTCAAGTTCCATTCTAGGTGCGGCATGTAGAAGCACTTTTTTATCATTCAATATTATTTCATTGCATGGAAAAATTACATTCTGCCTGCACATCCATCAGATGATAGGCACTTGTGTTGTTTCCACTTTCTGCCTATGAATTGCACTGCTATGAATATTCACATACAAAGTTTTGCCTGGGTAGATATTTTCATTCCTCTTGGAAGTGAAATACCTCAGAGTGAACTTCTGGATAATATGGTAACACTGTGTTTAACAACTGAGGAAATGCTAAACTGTTTTCCAAGTGACTGCACCATTTTTTTTTGGAGAGGTTTCTGCTAGAGGGTGTGTGCGCTCGCCAGAAAGACAGAGAGAGACAGAGAGAAAGAAAGTGAGAAATCATTCCCCAAGGGGTTGGTTACACCGCAATTCCTTCTTCTCCATTCCCCTCTCAAGATCTTGGAACTGCGGTTGGCTACATGGGAGTTCAGCCACATAGCCATTAACTGCTGGTCCCAGCGACTGCACCATTTTACAGTTCTACCAGCAACACATCAGAATTCCCATTTCTCCATATCCTCACCAACATGTTATTATTAATCTAAAAAAACCTTATTTTAGCAATCCAAGTGTGTTTAAAATGATGTCTCAGATGATTAAGACACAAGAATGTAGGTAAACAAGTGGAATCGGTGATGGAACAGTATATCACAGTGAAGTAAAAAATGTTGACGAAAGCCAGCTTGTAGCAAGGTGGCTGGTTGTGGTGGTTGGTTATAGCAGCTGGATTCCACATGGCTGACTGTGCAGTTCAAGTCCTGAACCCTGGCAGCCTGAAAAACATGCTGAGTGTGTGTACATGTGTGCCCAAAATCCTAAGAGAATGGAGAAAGGACTGCAGTATGACTATTTTCCTTTCCTCCTCTCTCTCTTTCTGTCTGGTGAGTGCATGCACCCTATAGCCAATTACCAAAAAGACCCCAAAAACCCAAGTAGAACTACTATCAAATGTGTACAACATAATGTAATGTTCAATGCTGAATAAGTCTATATCCTTGACTTGATTATCATGCACAGTACATTACATACGGTATCCTAGAATGATTATATGTAAATGAGAAATCACAATTAAAAAAAAAAAGCGAAAAACCTGGAAAAATAAAAACTCTCAAGCATATGTTAAAATTTTTTTAAAAAGCAATATCTTCATTGTGGTTTTAATTTTCATTTCTCTCATAGCTGAGGACATTGATTTTTATGCATTTACTGGATATTTATATATCTTATTTGAAGAAACATCTATCCAAATTTGTTTCCTCTATTTTATTGTTGAAAAAATTGTAAGAATTCCTTATACCTTGTGGAAGTCCTTTATCAGATAAATGATTTGCAAATATTCTCTCCCATTCTCTGGGTTGTCTTTTCAGTTTTGTGATGGTACACTTAGAACCATGAAACTTTTTAATTTTGATGAACAATTATCTACCTTTTTAATTACCTGTAGTTTTGGTACTGTATCTAAGGAGGTTTGGACTTCTACAGGTCATGTAGAGTTATCCCTATATTTTCTCCTAAAACTTTTATAGTCTTAGCACTTAAAACTAAAGTTTATAGTTCATTTTCAGAAAATTATTATGTGTAGTTGGATACAAGAGACAGAAGACATAGAAGGAGCAATAGGGAGGCCCAAGTCATTCGGCTAGAGCTCATCAGGGACAGTAGGAAGGGCTGTTCTGGCCTGTGTCATACACTTGTGCACTATAGAAAGTGGTCTACCATCTTACATCCTACTGATCCAGTTAAACCTCCAGCCACATTGGGAACAGAAAGATTTGGGTAAACAGGAACTAAATGCCTGAAGACAAGAGACCCTGGATGAATTTTCTCCCTACAACCCTTCTAGCAGTAAAAAGAGAGAAACTTTCCCCTCTGAAAACCTGAACCCCAAACTTGTACTATAGATTCCACACTCCCATTCACAGTAGAGGAGGGAAACAGGCAAAGAGCTAATACTCACAATAGGAAAGGGCACAAGCACAGACTTACGAAAACATACTCCACAAAAATAGGAAGAATTACCAGATGATTAAAAATCAAGGCAGAGCTTCAAGAAATAGAAAAGAAAAACAGGTAATACTTCACCTGGAAGGGAACATAATAACTCCTTGCCAACAATGGATAAAACACAGGATATCACAGAAATGTTAGACAAATAATTCAGAATATTCACTGTAACAAAACTCAATAAAATGCAAGAGAAAAAAAAGTCCAGGAGATGAGAAAATCCTTCCATCACTTGGAGGAGGAAAAATAGACACACTGAGAAAGAATCAAATAGAACTTCTGGAGATAAATAATATTATGTAGGGACCAACAGATGGTGTAGCAGTTACATCACTGGACTCCTGCATGGCCGACCATGGTTTTAGTCCTGGACCTGGTGGCTTCAAACTCATGCTAGGTGTACGTGTGTGTGTGTGTGTGTGTGCATGCACGTGCATGCAAAATCCCAGGAGGAGAATGGAGAAAGGACTTCAGTGTGGCCATCTTCGCTTGGGGGTGGTTCCTCACTTTCTGTCTCCCTCTGTCTCTCTGGCAAGCATATGTGCCCTTCTGCAAAAATTTCTGCCCCTCCCCCCACAAAAAAAACCCAATATGATGCAGGAAATTAAAACCTCCTTTGAAAATATCAAGAGCAGACTAGATCTCTCTCTCTTTCTCTCTCTCTCTCACACACACACATACACACACACACACACACACGAATCTCCTACCTTGAAGACAAAACCTCTGATTTAGTCCAAGTGACTGAAAAGAATAGTAATCATTAAGAACTAGGACAACATTCGGGAAATCCTAGACACTTAAAGACAGCCAAATATCTGCATAAAAGGTATTCCAGAGGTGAAGAGACAGGCAAAGACAGAAAATCTCTTTCATGATATATTAGCTAAAAATGTTGAAATTTAGTAAGGCATGTGGACATCCAAATCCAGGAGCTACAAAGGACCCCAAATAGACCTAAGAAGATCCTCTCCAAGACACATCATAGCCAAATTAGTAAAAAAGAAAGACAATATTCTAAAAGTGGCAAGAGAGAAATGCCAAGTTACTTATGCAGGATACCCCATTAGACTAACATCTGAAATCTCAACTGAAACAAGGCAGGCAAGGAAAGAATGGGAAGTCTTATTTAAAATCCTAAAAGAAAAACAATTTCAGGACCAGCAGGTGGCATGGTGGTTAAGGCACTGGACTCTCACAAGGCTGAACTACATGAGTCCTGGACTGGGTGGTCTGCTCTCTCACTTTCCTTCTCTCTCTATCTCTCTTGGGTAAATGCATGTACACTGTACATATTAAAAAAAAAAAAACAATAAATAAATGAAACAAAAATTCTTAAGAAAAAAAGAAAAAATTCAGCTGAGATTACTATGTATAGCAAGATTATCCTTCAAATGGGAAGGCAAGGCAAAATCATTCCCAGATGAAAAAATGCTTAAAGCTAAATCAGCTCCTGACAGGACAAGGGATGCCACATGACCATCGCCTGGTGGGGAGGTGTGTGTGTGTGATTTTTCACTTTCCCTCTCTCTGTCTCTCTCCTCTCTGGTGAGTGCATGTGCCCTATGGCAAAAAACTAAAATAAATAAGTAAATAAATAAAAATAAAAACAGGGACCAACAGGTGGCATGGTGATTAAGGCACTGGACACTCTCACATGGCTGACCAGAGTTCGAGTCTCAGACCTGGTGATAGGTATAATTTTACCTATCTCTAACTGGACTAGTGATGGATACCACAGATCGTTTCAGATTATAAGCTCCTATATCCTACAGTCCTCTACATAAAAATTACAAATCCTTCTTTCACTGGCTATGTTAAGATTATCTTGGTTTTCAAAAATCCATCATCAGTCATTTACAAGACTTTGTGTTGTTTGATTTTTAATAACTTTTTTCCTTAGAACTGTATTTCACAATAAAGAATGTCATAGACAATTCCAGACATCAAGAATAACCAGAAGATTTCAAAGGTTCACAGCATACTATAAAATTAAATGTTGAAGATGGTAAATACGTTTATATCCTCTTTTTGTTTATTATACACTGTACACATGCTTTGAAAGACTATTCTGTACCCTACAAAGATGTGTAATTATATGTAAGTCATAATTACAATAAAAATTTAATAAAAAGGTTCCACTTCATTCTTTTGCATGCTATCCTAGTACTGTTTTTTGTAAAGACTATTCTTCAACATTAAATTATGTTGGCAAGCTTGTCGAAAAGTAACTTAGTATTTCTGTTGAGGGTTTATTTCTGGTCTCTCATTTATATTCTATTGACTTACATCTATCCTTTTGCTAGTATCACACTGTCTTGATTATCACAGCTTTACAATAAGCTTTTCCTTTCCCTTTTTAAAATTGCCAAAGGGCAGGGACCCGCAGTTAGCATAATGGCTATGTCGCTGGACTCCCACATAGTGAATCACGGTCCCTGACGGTGGGGCTTAAAACTCACAACGGGGGACCAGCAGTTAGTGTAATGGCTATGTCACTGGACTCCCATGTAGCCAGCCGCAGTTCGCGTCCCAGACCCAGTGGCTTAGACTCACGCCAGGTGCGTGTGCGTACGTGCCCAAGATCCCAAGAGGAGAATGGAGGAGAAGGGATTGTGGCGTGGCCATCTGATGAGTGCACGCGCCCTATAGCAAAGACCTCTTAAAAAAAATAATTGCCAGAGGACACATGTATTTGCCAGAGAAAGAGACTAGGGGAGCAGTACCCTCCCCTACCAATGAGGCATGGTCACATTTAACCTCTCTCCTCCTTTTCTCCATCCTGCCCTGTTGAATATGCACTCACACATGCCTGGCAAGTTTTTAAGATGCTAGGACTGGCATTCAAACTAGTCAGGCATGTGGGATTGCTTCCCTTAACCACTAGGCTATGGGTCCAACCCTAGTAAGCTTTTTTTTTTGGAGAGGTTTTCAACCTTCTGCAAAATTCATCTGGGATTCTGAGAAAGACTATATTGAATCTGTAAATCAGTTTGTAGAAACGCTGCCATCCTAATGATAGTAAGTCTTCCAAACTATGAGAAAAGGATGTCTTTCTAATTTATTTAGGGCTTTTTTTTTTTTTTTGACAGTGATTAAATAAAGTTTATTTTTTTTTAAAGGTGGTTATTTTATTTTTGCAATTCCGTGGTTAGAGGAGTGTATGAAGAGGTAACACATCTCCTTTTCCTTAACCATGATTTTTCTTTTGTATCCTTTTGTACAAAGGTAAAACTTTTTGTTAATTTCGTAGTTAAAGGTATAAAATGGGTTGGTAAACTTTTTCTCTAAAAGGTCAAATATTTCCAGTTGTACAGACCACATGTGGTCTCTGTCATCTATTCTTTTATAACCCTCTAGACATGTAAAAACCAGGTGTCAGGATGGTCGAGTGGTTTAGACGTGTAAAAAAACATTTTTAGTTTGCACCACACAAAAACCAACTGAGCCTCCTCTGCAGGTGGTAGCTGGCCGACCCCTGGTATCAAATATCTGCTTTCTGCCTTCTCAGAGATAACTTGATGCTTCTTGCCTGAAGTTAAGTCAAGAAGGGCCTTATTTACAACCGAATGAAGCTTGTAACAAAAGTAGAAATGGAGAATTCTTGCCCACTTTGACTCTCCCAAGCAATTTCCCATTCATTCATTCTTTCAATAAATTTGTTGAGGACCTACTGTGTACATGCTTAAAAATCTTTGCGTTAGTAGAGAGTTCCAGTGTTTCTTCCTTAAAAGGGTGGTTCCTCCAGCTTCTCTAAACCAGGAATTATCAAGCATTAATGCTCACAGGAACCAGCAGTTAGCCTAATGGCTATGTCGCTCGACTCCCATGTAGTCGACCGCAGTTCAAGTCTCGGACCCGGTGGCTTAAACTCACGCCAGGCGCGTGTGCGTGCGTGCCCAAGATCCCGAGAGGAGAATGGAGGAGAAGGGATTGCGGCGTGACCATCCCCTCTGGGGGGTGATTTCTCGCTTTCTGTCTCTATGTCTCTCTCTGTCTGTCTGGCGAGCGCACGTGCCCTATATTGAAAAAAAACCTTCCCCCCCCCCAAAAAAAAGCATTAATGCCCATAATTTTTAGGAAAAATTAGGATTAAAATCTTTACCAGCACTCAAGAGAATTCATGATTATAAAAAGTGAATCTACCTAAACCATGATATCCTGGCATATAATATTGATACAGCTTTCTAAAAACAAAGTCACAATCTAGAGGAAAAAAATTATGTAACTATCTCTACTTAAGGGTACTTTTCTTCCTCCCACACGCTGAAATAATAACATTCTCAGATCTAGAACACATCCCAAATAATCTTCCGTTTTCCTAGTTTGCAGCGAATGTAACGTACAATCTGGATTCTATCTCAGCCACGAAACAAGTCTACATTTAGGGAAGAATACTGTCTCTAGAAGCAATTTGTACTTCCACATTTCATCTTGGGGAAGGGGTAATCGCGTTTCTGGTCCTTCAGGATGAAAACTGTAACAGCCTTGTAAATCCTCTTGTTATTAACCCAAGGTTAAGGAAGACTCTAAAGGAGCCAAAAGGAACCCAGGACTTCAATAGTAAAATAAAAAGGTTGCCCCCATGCCAGACCTTTAGTACATGCCTCAACTATAATAATCTGATTGTCCATACCACTGAAACATGGCATATTTTGCAATTAGAAGCAATTGCTATTTAGGGTTTTAAAGCTTCCAACAATGTTTTATAGTTTTCAGAGTCCAACTGATTTCCTTGTTAGACTTACACTTACCCTATTTTACTTTTTTGATGATGTTATCCCTTCTAGGAAGTGGATACTTTGGGTACTTTGTTCCCTTTTCTCAATGATTTGTGTTTTTCTCTTTGACCTGTAGGAACTCTTTAAGGATATCAAAGCATTCACATATTCACCCCTGCCCCTGCCAATTTTTTTTTTTTTTAGTTTGCCTTTATCTGGGATCTGTTGTTGATGTTGGCAGTTAGCTGTATATTGAACAGGCATAGTTATAGAAAAAGAGATTGCACAGTTTTATGAAAGCAATAATATCCTAGGTTCAAGAGAAACATAGTTGGTGAACAGCCAGAAATGTAAAACTGAGCAGTACTACTTGATCATCCCTCATTCAAAAATCGAAAATGCTCCAAAACTGTTGAGCACTGATATGATGCCACAAGTTGAAAATTCCACACTTGACCTCAGGTCACAGGGTTGCAGTTAAAACATTGCAATGATATTTTTATACAAAAATATTGTATAAAATTATCATCACACTATGTGTACAAGATGTATATAAAACATAAATATTGTGTTTAGACTTGGGTCCCATCCTCAAGATATCTCATTATATATACATGAGAGTGTGCTCAAATCTAAAATAATCAAAATTCACATCAATTCTGGGCCTAAGCATTTCTTATTTTGAGATTTTTGCTATCCGGCATGTGTGCTCATTAGAGAGACAGGGAGACAGAATGCAAGGAATCACCCCCTAGGGGGAATGGCCATGCAGCAATGCCTTCTTCATTCTGCTTTTGGGAATCTTGGGCATGCACACATATGCACCTGGCATGAGTTTCAGGCTGCCATGTCCATGATACAAACCACAGTTGGCTACATGGGAATCCAACACCTTAACCACTACACCAACTACTGGTCCTGGGCCCGAGCATTTTTAGTAAGAGGTCCTGAACTTGTATGTATATTAGAATGTCCTGGATTATCAGTGGTGTAGCTGAAGTTCCTTCCCAGGTTCTATTAGTACAGTACAGAAACAAAGCAGCAATAATATATGCTTCCTGTGTAGAATAACTGAAATTTTCTTCAATGGATCAAGTGCATCACCATCATTCATAACCACAATTAATATGTTTAACATTAATAAACCACCAAGCACTGTTCTAGTAGATGAGCCAAATTATCTGTATCAACTCATTCAAACCTAAGCAGTCTGGTTCTAGAGTCTGCTTTTAACCACTGCTCTGCTGCACTAGGTAGAATATAAGAAGTGCTGGAGACTCCGAACTTTGGTATCAAAGTCTGTTAAGACTGCTATTTTTGCCACAGGGCACGCGCCACCAGGCCCAAGATTGACGCCACCAGGCCCAAGATTGAAGTTTTTAATGCTCTAAAGCAATAATAGAGTCTTCCTGGAGGTTTTTCATTTTCTTGATCTTTTCAAAGAACTTTTTATTACACCGATTTTCTATTAACCTTATGCTTTCCATTTCACTGATTTCTATATTTTCGTACTTCTGCTTCTTTATTTTGGTCATTTTGTTTCTTAATGTGAGAAGTTAGATTACTGATTACAGACTTTCTCGGTTTTTTGTTTGTTTTCTAATTTGCTATAGGGCATGTGAGCTCATAGGGGTGTGAGGGAGCAAGGAAGAGACTTCTCCATTCCCCTCTTGGCATTCTGGGCACCATACATGCACCCAGCATGTTCCTCATGCCACCAGGTCTAGGACTTGAACCATGCAGTTGGCCATGTGCAATCTAGCTGCCTCAACGATCCCATTACCAGCTGGCTTCTTTCCCTGTTTTTTAATGAAAAATTCAGTGCTACACATTTCGTACTCATGTTGCTTTGGATGGGTCCTACATATTTTGATTATGTTGTATTTTTTCCTCGAGTTCAATATTCCCTTAGGCTTCCTCTTTGACCAATATATATTATGTAAAAGTGTACTGTTTAGTTTTCAAGTACTGAAGGTACCTGAATTGATTTCTAACTTGAATCCATCATGCTCAGAGGACGTATTCTCTATTATTTTAATTCCTTTATCTTTGTTGTTCTGTTATGGCCCTGGATGGTTAATAATGGTTAAAAACAGTTTAGTAATTTTACGGCCTTATATTGATTAGGTAGTCTACTGATGCTTGAAAAGAATAGGGATTCTGTGGCTGTTGGGTGGAATGATCTATACATGATTATTAGCTTCTATTGGTTGATGGTGGTGGTAAGTTCTATATTCTTTGTGATTTTCTGTCCAGTGTTTTATCGGTTGTTAAGAAAGGGGTATAAAGTCCCAAACCACAGTTGTGGATTTGTCTATTTCTTTAGTTCTGTCCGTTTTTATTTCACATATACTACGATTTTGTTTTCGGTACACACACATTTAGGACTACTATATTTTCTTCTTGCACTGACTGATCCTTTTTATCATTATTTAATGCTGCACTCTATCCCTGGTAATTCTCTTTGTTCTGATGTCTGATAATATCGCAACTCCTACCTACTTTCTTTGGATTAATGCTTACATCTTATATATATTTTTCACATCTGTTTACTTTCACCTGACCTATACTGTTAGTTTGAAGTGAGTTTCTTGTAGACAACACTTAGGTCATGCTTTTTAAATCCATTCTACCTATTCCTGTCTTTTAATTATTGTTTTAAAGATCATTTGGTTTAGGGACCAGCAGATGGTGTAATGGTTATGTCGTTGGACTTCCATATGGTCAACTATGGTTCGAGTCCCAGACCCAGCAGCTTAAACTCACACCAGGTACGTGTGGACCCAAGATCTCAAGAGGAGAATGGGGGAGAAGGGACTACGGTGTGGCCACCCCTCCTAAGGGGTGATTTCTTGCTTTCTGTCTGTCACTACAGAGAGTGCACATGCTCTATAGCAAAAATATCTCTAAAAAATAATTTTAAGGGACCAGCAGTTAGTGTAATGGCTATGTCGCTAGACTCCCATGGAGTTGACCGCAATTCAAGGCCCGGACCCGGTGGTTTAAACTCACACTGGGCGCGTGTGCGTGCGTGCTCAAAATTCTAAGAGGAGAATGGAGGAAAAAGCATTATGGTGTGGCCATTCCCCCTGGGGAGTGATTTCTCACTTTCTGTCTCTCTATCTCTCTCTGGCTTCCTGGCGATCACATGTACCCTACAGCAAAAACCTCTCCAAAAAAATAAAATAAAATGAAATAATAATTTAAAAAAATGTTTATTTTTAATGTAATTATTGACATACTAGGTCTTAAATTTGGTATCCTGTTTTTTATTGTTTCTTTTTCCTGTAGGTCACCTACCATTTTTATAATTCCATTTTTATTTATCTGAGGTGTTTTTTAAGTGTATCTCTGTATAGATGTTTCAGTGGTTGTTCTGAGTATTACAGCGTACATTCATAACTTAATATTTTGCCAGTTTCAGTGAAGTGTAGAAATTTTACCTCCAGTTGTTTCCTTAACTTTCTCATTTTTTGAGATTTTTCCCATAGGCATGTGCACTCATCGGAGAGACAGAAAGCAAGAAATCACTCCCTGGGGAAATGGCCACACCATAATCCCTTCTCTTCTATTCTCCTCTCAGGATTTTGGGAATGTATGCATATGTGCCTGGTGTTAGTTTCAAGCCATTCGGTCTGGGACTCGAATAATAGTTGACCATGTGAGAGGCCAGAACTTCAACCACCAGGGCACTTGCTGATCCCTACAATATATTATCTTAAGTATTTCTTCTACATACATTGAGAACCACAAAAAGATAACATATTTTTTTGCTTCAGCCATCAAATATAATTTAGAAAATTTAAGAGAAGGAAAGGTCTATTTACTCATATTTATACTCTTTTCATAGTCTTTTTTTCCTTCCTAATGTTCTAAAATGCCTTTTTAAACAATGTGCTATAGGGAGGCCAGCAGGTAGTATGGTGGTTAAGGTGCTGGACTCCCATGTGGCCAACTGCAGTTCGAAAGGAAGTGATAAAAGACCAAGAGCAT
Organism: Tupaia belangeri chinensis; assembly: GCF_000334495.1. Taxonomy (NCBI): domain Eukaryota; kingdom Metazoa; phylum Chordata; class Mammalia; order Scandentia; family Tupaiidae; genus Tupaia; species Tupaia belangeri. The sequence goes on from NW_006205257.1 coordinate 2,513,132, forward strand.
TTGTTTCCATCTTTTCCTTTCTGTTTCTTTTGGGGAGGAGCTGTTGACAACAAATGCTATTAGTTTTCCTTCCTTGAGAATATTGTGATTTCCCTTTTATTCCCTCTGCAAGGGCATTGTCTTCTAGTCTTCATTTCTGGGTTGGCAGTTCTTTTTTTCAGTATCTAAAAAATGACTGTACCACTTCCATCTAGCCACTTTCCCTTTTCTTCTTCTTCTTCTTTTTTTTAAAGACAGGGTCTTGCTACATCATGATCTTCCTGCTTCAGCCTCCCAGTGGGGCTGAAGCTACATCCCACCACACCAGATTTTTCTTTAAGCAGGGTCTTGCTATGTGGCCCAGGCCAGCCTTGAGCTCACAATCTTCTTGCCTCAGCTTCCCCAAGTAACAGTGACTACAGGTGCATGCTACCATGCTCAACCTTCAGGCTGGAATGGGAATCAAACTTCGGCCTCCCAAACTGTGAAGGACAGTGTCTTAGCACTGTATGTTACTGTGGCTGGCCCTAGCCTCCAACGATTTTTTTCTTTTTGAAACAGATTTTTGTGATAGGGTATGTATGCTCACTGAGACAGAGAGATATAGCGAGACAGAGAGTGAGAAATCACGCTCCCCTCCCCCTTGTGGGTATGGCCATGTTGCAATCCCTTCTCCTTCATTCTCCTCTCAGGACTTTGGACATGCATGCACATGTGCTTGGCGTGAGTTTAAGCTGCTGGGCCCGGGAATCGAACTGTGGCTGACTATGTGGAAGTCCAGAGATGTAACCATTATGCCATCTGCTGGTCCCTCCTCAAAGGTTTTGGATTAGAATCCACTGCCATTGGGACCAGCAGTTGGCATAATGGCTGTGTTGCTGAACTCCCACGTAGTCGACTGTAGTTCGAGTCCCGACTTACATGTCGGGAGTGTGTGTATGCGTGCCCAAGATCCCGAGAGGAGAATGGAGGAGAAGGGATTGCGGCGTGGCCATTCTCCTTGTGGGGTGATTTCTCGCTTTCTATCTCTCTGTCTCTCTATGTCTTTCTGGCAAGCGTACATGCCCTATAGCAAAAACTTCTTTAAAAAAAAAAAAAGGGAAGGAAAAAGAAATCCACTGCCCTTTAAATTGGTTTTCCCCTGTGAGTAAAGTATAATTTTTCCCTCACTGATTTCAAGTTTTTGTCTTTAGACTTCAGAAGTTGGATTATGATATATCTTGGTGTGAATTCACTTGGGTTTATTTGATTTGAAAAAGGCTCAACTTCTTGATTCTGTAGGTTTATATCTTTAGGCAAATTTGGGAAAATTTCAGCCATTTTTTAAAAAGGTATTCTTTGAATATTTTTATCAGCCTCACATTTGTCTTCCTCTCCTCCTATGATTCTGGTAACATGACTTTTAGACTTTTGGTCCTAGTCCTACAGGTCCTGGAGGCTCTACATGCATCTTTTCCCCCCAGCCTACCTTCCTTTGTTCAGATTAGGTAATTTCTAAATTGTTTTATTTTCAAATTCACTGGTTCTCACCTCTGACTACTTGATTTTGCATTTGAGCCCATCCATCGAGTTTTTAATTTTGGTTATGGGAATTTTTCAGTGTAAAATTTCCATTTGTTCTTTAGATTGCCTATTTGTTTAAAATCTCTATTTTTTCATTCTCAAGTGTTTATATTGCTTAGCAAAACTTTTAAAGTCATGGCTCCCTTAAATTCCTTGTCAGATAATTCCAACATCTGTGTGTATCAGAGTTGGTATCTGTTGACTGCCTTTTTTCACACAGGAGATTCCTGGTTCTTAGAAAAACATGACATTTTCAGTTGTATCCTATTACATCGTGGGACTTCGGATCTTGTTTAAACCCATGTCAGGGGGTCTCTGCACCATGTGTCGTAGTCTGTTTTGACTGCTGTAACAAAATACCATATGCTGAGTAGCTTATAAATAACAAGACTCATTTCTCAGAGTTCTGGAAGATGGACAGCCCAAGACCAAATCCAGTGTCTGGTGAGGGCCCTTTCTTGGTTCAGCGTTGGCACCTTCTGTGTTCTTAAATGGTGGAAGGGGCAAAACATTTCCCTTGGGTCATTTTTATAATGGCACTAATCGTACTCACAAGGGCTCTGACCTCATGACTAAATCAGCTCCTCAAAGGCCCACCTTCTAACTCAGTCACCTGGGGATTAATATGTTGCCAAATCAATCAGCGGGGGAGATTCAAACATCAAGCCACAGCACCAGGCCAGAACTGTGCCAGTGGGGGAACACGGGCAGTACCTCATTATGTGCACATGGAGTGGAAGTCCAGGATGTCCACTTGACTTCTACTGACATTTGGGGGCAGAAGGGAAAAAGGGGCTTCCTCACTGCTGGGTGTAGGCAAGGCTTCTTTTGACACCATCCAGGCTGGGAAGGGAAGAGGTGCCCCTTTCCTGCTCTCTTCATGACCTTCACTAACAGTGTGAGGTGAAACCAGGGAATAGGGAGGCTCATTACTTCTGAGTGGTGGTTAGAGTCCCAGCTTCTCTGTTGGACTCCTCTGATACCATCCTGGCAAACGGGGAGGTGGGGGGAAGATGTCTCATTACTACTTCGTGAGAGCTAAAGTCCAGGTTCTCCATGTGGTCCTCACTGACACCTCTGGTGAATGGAGGGCAGGTCTGGCTTCCCACTAGACTTCTCTGACACAGTGTGAGGAACGTCTCATTACAGCTGGTTGAGGGAAGTCTAGGATCCCCACTAAACTTTGCTGATAGAGGTGGGAGTGAGGCTTCAGGTTTTTTTTTTGTTCTTTTTTTTTTTTTTTTCTGCGGTGTTTGGCTAGAATAGGGTAGTTAACATCTAATGGTTTTCTTTTCTTTTTTTTTTTTCTTTTTAAACTGAAAACTGGAAAAAAAAGTAACAATGAAATGTGTTCATATGAGAGAGAGAGAGAGAGAGAGAGAGAGAGAGAGAGGCAGGCAGACGAACAGACACAACTCTCAGCTGGGCTCAGTCACACTACAATCCCCCCTCTCCAAGCCCTCCAGCCAGCAAGGACTCTGACTGAGCATGTATGTACATACCCAGCATGTTTCAGGCCAACTAGGCTGGGGTTTCAAACTGTGGTCAGCATGTGGCTTCCAGAACCATGGTCCAATATGTTATGGGCTGTGCCTCGGAGGCTAGGCCAAAGTTTTCTTTATTTTGCTAGGTTTCCCCTTTTGTTCCTTTTGCTAGAGAGCAAAAGAGAAGGTTCTTGGGGCTCTTTTGTCCAAGCTCATTGGTATTTCCAAGTTGCTGACTTTTCCAGCACCCAGTCTGGGATATTCAAGGCCAAAAGAAAACCAGCGACTCAATAACATATTTTCCTTCTGATCTCGAGGTTTCTAGGCAGCCTGCTTTCTTTTTTCCATCTCTCAAACACTTCAACTCTTCTTATGTTCATTTTATATACACTGTACAGAGTTTTTAGCTGTACTTAGGAGAATAACAGGGAGAAGGGTATGTCTACTTTGTCTTGGAGTATTTAAAGTTACCTCAGGCATTTATCATTAATGTTTTATTTCTACAATGTGTTAACAAAACTTTACGCATCTCTATATTTTAGCTTTGTATGAAGCAAAAGGATATTAACAAACCATTTGCTGTTGTTTCATATTTGAAACCTCTGTTCACATTTCTGACTAAAGACTTGAGCTTTTGTTGGCAAGAGATTTTCCATCACTCAAGAAAAGAAGATGATGTGTACTGAGAAAGATACTTCTGCCTGTCACCACACTGGGCTCTGAATCTCTTACCTTTATCTACACCAATCACTCCAGCTCTTTCCCATTTGACATGATTAGACACAAGTGATTCCAAATTATGAAGGAAAACTAAGGCTCAGAGAAGTTAAATTGCTTGCCAAAGTTTAAGGAGCTTGTTGCTTCAGAGGAAAGAGCAGCAACTTGGTTTTGTAACTCTGAATCCTTTCATTATAATAATGTTCCTCCTTAAAATCTGATAATTAATAATGACATAGTTTCAAACATAAAACCTGAATAAAGTTAAGAACTGAATGTAAAATAAATTAGCTGTACTATTTAAAAAGTTTTTGTATGTGCTGAAACACATACAAATTTTATTCTGTTTCTTAATTTTAAAAAATGTTCACAACAGAAAAAGTCAAAAGATCTAAAGAAAAAAAAAAAGAATATAAAGGGGAACCAGCAGTTAGCGTAATGGCTATGTCGCTGGACTCCCACGTAGTTGACCGCAGTTTGCGTCCCGGACCCGGTGGCTTAAAACTCACGCCAGGCGCGTGTGCGTACGTGGCCAAGATCCTGAGAGGAGAATGGAGGAGAAGAGACTGCGGCATGACCAACCCCCCTGGGGGATGATTTCTCGCTTTCTGTCTCTCTGTCTGTCTGGCGAGCGCACGTGCCCTATAGCGAAAACCTCTCAAAAAAAAAAAGAATATAAAGGACATCAATCATGTAGCTGCTGGTTGGTACCTTAATGTTTACCTTTCCACAACCTTTTTTAAAAAATTATTATTTTTAAAATTTAACTTTATATTTATTTAAATTACTTTGGGGAAAAGAAAGGGGGGGTAATGCCACAATTTATCTCTACTCTATTGATATTCATTTATTTTCAGCCTTTTTTTTTTTTTTAAAGGGTTTTTGCCATAGGGTGCATGGAGACACAGAGAAGGAAAATGGGAAATCACTCCACATGGGAGATGGCCATGACACAGTCCTCCTCCATTCTCCTCCTAGGATTTTGGGCACACATGCCTGGGGTGATTTTCAAGTCCTGTCTTGGACTTAAACTGCAGCTGGCCATGTGGAAATCTAGTGCCTTAATACCACGCCATACGTTGGCCCCATTTTCAGTTTTTTGTTATAATAATGCAATTAAAATGTATACGGTCGATCATCTCCTTAGGATACACTTCCAGAGGTGTTAGTGTTGGTGAATGGGCAAACACATTTTTAGGCTTTTTTTATAATAATTACTTTTTTATTTAAGTTTATTTATTCATTCATTTATTCTTAATTTGAGCCGAGAAAGACACAGAGAGATAGAAAGAGAGAGGGAAACTGAGAAAGCAAGCCACCAGGCCCAGGACTCGAACCATAGTCAGCCATGTGGGAGTGTCCAGCACCTAAGCCACTATACCACCTGCTGGTCCCATAGGCTTTTGATAACTACTGTGAAACAGAAAGATCACAAGAATTTGCACCAGCACTGTGTGAGGAACCACTGCTTCGCACCTGCAAAAATATTGAATAATGTTTCTGTGTGTATAAACTTTGTCTTGCCTATTTGCTTTCCTTATATTTTACCTTCCTGTCCTGCTGCCTCATACTCCAAGTAAATTCTACTCTCCTTATTTGTGACTCAGCTCTAGCCTGACTGACTTCTGCAAAAACTTGACTGCCTAAAAAGAACTTTTCTTCTTGTAGACTTCTTACACTTATCATTGCTACAAACTGATATCTATCATTTTTTTTTTTTGGAGAGGTTTTTTTTCGTTATAGGGCGCATGAGCTCGCCAGACAGACAGAGAGAGACAGAGAGACAGAAAGCGAGAAATCACCCCCTAGAGGGGATGGTCACGCTGCAATCCCTTCTCCTCCATTCTCCTCTTGGGATCCTGGGCACGCATGCACACGTGCCCAGCGTGAGTTTTAAGTCACCGGGTCTGGGATGCAAACTATGGTCGACTACGTGGGAGTCCAGCAACACAGCCATTACGCTAACTGCTGGTTCCCTCATTTCATTTTTTTAAGAGAGGTTTTTGCTATAGGGTGCATGCACTCGCCAGAGAGATAGTAAGAGAGACAGAGAGACAGAAGGCAAGAAATCACTCTCTAGGGAGATGGCCATGCCACAGTCCCGTCTCTATTCTTCTCTTGGGATTTTAGGCACATAAGCACATGTTCCCGGAACCGCAGTCTACTATGTGGGAGTCCAGTGATGTAACCGTTACTCCATCTGCTGGTGTCTGATATCTATCATTTCTTGTTTATATTTTTATTTTCCAAGCCAGGTGGGGAACACTCTGTGGATGGGGTTATGTCTTCCTTCTACAAGTTGGCATTTTCTGCTGTGCATATTATAGTATAGAGACTCAGTAAACAGGCTGACTTCAATGTTTCTGAATTTGAACTTGGTTTCTGAAGCTTATTGCGTTTTTTTTGCTATGGAATAAGTGACTGTAACTCTTCCATACTGGGCTACATTGGTGCTTAGACCTGGAGATAAAATGTGTTATACTTGGAACATACTTTAATTATTGCTAATTTAGAATACTATGGGCAATTTCTAAAATGTACACAATACATGAAGACCTATTTTTGCCCATAAAAAAAAAAAAAAAGCTCACAAGTGATTAGATGACAGCAGCACACACTGGAAGACAGATTGAGGTTTCCTTAAAATTGCTTTGTGTGACCTTTGACTAGTCAATCGGGATTCACATCCCACCTTGGTTAAATGTTCCTATGAAAATTTTATGAAGTACTATATAATGACTAAAAGTCGTTATCAGTTCAATGAGTTCCTTGGGAAAAAGGCAATGCACAATTGACTAGGCATTTAATGCCCCAAATAAATCCATTTCTAACTTAAAATAAGAAGAATAGAGGTTAAGATGGCCAAACTGGGCTGCATAAATTACTTGGTTTCGACAGACCCCAGCATATTTTCGTGAGATTTTAAAAGGAGCTTCAACTTTGTCATTAAGTAGGTGCATATTTTCATCTCATTCTATGATATGAAACACTGAACAATGAAAATTCTAGACAAGAAAAGAAAGCAATGCTTACCTTCACTGCTGGCAGCATGTCCAAGGAGTCCAGTATGAACAACACTAATGCTTGCATCAGCATCATAAATTGATTAAATTGCCATGTCAGACTAAAGAGAAAAGTTGATATGAAAATGGCAAGAAGTGTCAGCCTCTGTAAAAAGAAAACCTTTGTATAATTTACATGTCTCTACTAATAAAAATCTTTGTAGACAAGTTTTCTCAAGAGCAACCAATATCTCTATAAACCAAATAGAAAAACTATAAACTGTTGCTCTAAAAACCCTTGCATTTGTTATTTAAGCTCTAAATATCCTAAAGTGACACTTTGCATATAAATATTCACATACGGTGTATGTGTTCAGCACTATTACGGAGGCGATAATGCACCAAATCGTATCTCAAGAGCAACGGCTTGAAAATTCTGACAGTTTCGCAGAAATTGTGTGTGGGTTTACTGCAACTATTTAAGGATAGATTATGTGGAGCACATTTTTAACATCAAAAATTGAAAACATTTTCTTTGCAAAGCAGGAAAAAGCTCAGAAAAAGAAAATTTAACTCAAGTTAAGAAACTGGTCATGGAATAAGCACTATTCGCATGCTTTGGGATAACATGCACATTGCATTTTTAAAAGCTTCTTATGTAAAATTGGGGAAATTAAAAGTATAGGTTTTATAAAACACTTACTTCAGGAAGAGGCTGTAAGTTTGGTCTCAGGAAATATGTAACTGCTGCGATCTGAATCGCAAAGAATGGCAGTGCCCAGTTCTCCCTCAGTGGAATGGTGAACTCAACTCTTGTAGTATCTATTCTGCACAAAAGAAAATGCAAATAGCCAAAGTGATAATTTTTAAGTTAATTTCCTCAAAGGTTTCCTAAAGTGAAAGCTAGAGTACATTAAGTTCAACTATACTTAGATTCTGGTCATTGGTTCTCCATAATAATAATTGTCCTTACCATCACCATCATCATAACATGAAATTAACATTGAGAAAACTTAAGGGATCTGTCCGTGGGTTTACATTTAACTAAGTGCTCGGACTGAGGTTTAAGCCTATATTAGCTGACTCTTAAACCCATGAATACGCCATGTTAAACTGACATTTCTAACTTTGTTACAGCCAACAGGCAATGTTAGGCATTCTCCCCTTCTGTATGTATTTGGTGCTGTATACTGAATCTTAAATTTGTCAATGGCAACCTTTTTTGAAAACTTCTTATGTCTCTGGGGACCAGCAGGTGGCATGGTGGTTGAAGCACTGGACACTCCCACATGGCCGACCATGGTTCAAGTCCCAGACCTGGTGGCTTGCTTTCTCACTTTCTCTCTCTATCTCTCTCTGGTCAAATTAAAAAAAGAAATGAATGAATAAATAAAATTAAATAAATAATTCTTCAAAAAAAAGATAAACTTATGTCTCCAGAATGTGAACCCCCTGGAAGATGAGTATAGCTAAGCTTTCATCTTTCTATATTCAGCACTGAGAATGATTCCTTAACATACAAGGCATTCAATAAATAATACATACACGTGTGTGTATATAATACAACCTTTTGAGCTTCAATTTCATCTCTAAAATGAGTATAACAGTACTTTTTAATTCTCATTGTTATCATCTCTAAAATGGGGATAATAATAGTATTTACCCTACAGGGTCATTAAAAGAATACATATAAAGCATTTTGTAGTGAGTATTTGCTGTGGTTTAAATGTGTGCCCCAGGGCTGGCCCCGCAGCCTGGTGACTGAGGGAAGCCTGATCTCGTATGATCCATTGTGGTTCTAATTTTGGCTTTGCAGCTTGAAAAATGCCCAGGCACATATGCGTGCGCATCCAAACTTCCAATAGAATAGAGAAAGTAAGGAGAAGGGTTGGTGGCGTGACCACACCCCATAAAGGAGTGCTTTCTCCCTCTTCCTTTCTAGCAAGTTTGTGTACCCTCTAGCTATTAAAAAAAAAAAAAAATCACCTCTCCAACGTTTATGTGTTGGAAACTTAATCCACAATGCAACAGGGCTGAGAGGTGGGACTTTTAAGGGGTGATAAGGTTATGTGGGTTCTGTCCTCATGAAGAAACAAATGCCACTATTGCAGGGGTTAGTGTTCTCAGCAGAGGTGTCCTTACAAAGGACGAGCTCCACCATCACCTCCTCATGTGGTCTACCATCTCCACCTTCCACCGTGGGTGATAGAACAAAAAACCCTGACCATATGCGGCCCTTGGATCTTAGACTTCCCAGCCTTCAGAACTGTGAGCAAAACAGATGACTGTTCATTATAAATGACCCAGTCTCAAGTTTCTGTTATAGCAGTACAAAATGGACTAAGACAGCACCCAGTAGGGTTATAATAAAAACTAATTTGTTTAGATTGCAATATAAAATCTGTCTTACAACTCATGTTCGAGGTTTAAAGACGCCTACTGAATATCAATGTTGCTGTCGGTCAAGCAATAATCCAACATATCTTTTTTTTTTTGAGAGCAATTTTTTGCTATAGGATGCATACGTTCACCAGATAGATGATGTGGGAGTCCAGCACTTTATCCACTATGCCACCCGCTGGCATCTCAATATATCTTTAACATATATATTTTTAATGCTGTTTTATTGGCCAGACTGTGGTGTGGTGGTTAAGATGGCTGGATCTCACATGGTCAACTGTGTGGTTTGAGTCTTGGACCTGGAGGATTAAAAAACATGCTTGGATATGTGTGCATGGATGCCCAAAATCCTGAGAAGATGCAGAAGGGATTGCAACATGGCCATCCCCTCTGGGAAGGTACTTTTCCCCTTTCTCCCTGGTGTGTGTATGTGCCCTATAGCAAACATTTTAAAATAAACTATGTCATAAGGCTCAAGTGTTTATTAATGAATAATCTATATCAATTAAATAATGTAAGACCCTCCTTGCATTTGTACAGTGTTTCATTCTTTGTGAACTGAGAGCTACACAACTCTATTAAGATAGCAATGAAGATATTACAACCCTTTCAAGAGGTGAGACATGTGGCTGAAGAAACACTGGTCATGAAACAAACAAGTAATGTTTGGGGATTACAAGGGATTTGCAATTCAGTGTTTTTTTTTTTTTAATAGGCTTTTGTTACAGGGTGCGTGCGCTTGCCAGACAGACAGAGACAGAGAGATAGAAAGTGAGAAATCACCCCCCAGAGGGAATGGCCACGCCGCAATCCCTTCTCCTCCATTCTCCTCTTGGGATCTTGGACACACACGCACACGCACCCAGCGTGAGTTTTAAGCAATTGGGTCTGTGACGTGAACCACGGTCAACTACGTGGAAGTCCAGCGACATAGCCATTATGCTAACTGCTGATCTCCAATTCAGTGTTTTGATCCTTAGCTGAAAATATATGTAAATGGAACTTTCTATCTCAGTAAATAAAAAATTTAGTAAACCACTAGAGAAACATTTCTATTCAAACAAATGAGGCAAAAGAAATTTCTTGGTCCTCAGGTTTTGGGAAGGAAGGGAGAGGCAGGGATTCGACTCACCTGTTTGTGACGTACCAGAAAGCTGCCAACAGTCCTGATAGCCATGTACCACTAAGGAGCCAGCTGGTTATATAAAGAGCTGTGACGTAGACTGCTTGGAGCCCAAATAAGGTGTAAATATAAAAGTAAACTGGCTCTAGGTATTTCTGTAAAAGGGAACAAAAAAATGTGTCAGAGAGGGCCTAAGTGCCCCCACTGTCATTTAAGAAACAGGAGAGTGGCAATGTAACATTTATAAGCCTACTGCTAATGCCCAGCAGTAAGCCCCTGCCACCCCTTCCCATCTAGAAGTGCGAGGAGATTTTCCTTCCACTACTAAGATAAGAGGGAGGGAAATCCCTACGTGTCCTGCCTTCGTTCTTGATACCAGACATGTTTCCCACCTAACTTTGTCTAACTTCACTGTGTTCACATGACAAGTGGTCACTGTGATTTGTTCATTTCACAATTGTTTTATGTCAAAGATAAATCAGGAATGATGACATGTCTCCAAACTAAAATATTTATTGGCTTCTAGACTGCATGTATCTGTTACAAGCTAGAAAACATCTATTCATAAAAATCTTATCTTGGGCCAGCCCATGGCATGGTGGTTAAAACAGCTGGACCTCACATGGCCAACTGCATGTGGGTGCCAGATCCAGCGGTGTGAAAGACGCACTGCGTACTCGTGTGTGTGTGCCCAAAATCCTGACAAGGAGAAATGGAGAAGGGACTGAGGTGTGACCACGCCCAGTGAGGTGCATTCTCATTTTCTTTGTCTTTCTTTTTCTCTGTCTCTCTCTGGTAATGGAATGCTCTAAGCAAAGTAAAAAACAAACCAAAACAAAACAATGTCCAAAACTTGCATCTTATAAACTACAAAGAGGCAGCAAAGTTTATAACATGGAGAAAATTATGTTATTCCAGATTGTCTACCAAACCAATGGAAGATCAGAGGATATGTGAAACTTTCAAATTGAACGATTTAATGTTACAGAACGCAACCTACCTGGATAGGCAGAAGTCTATATAAAATACTGAGAAAAACTTCTTGGTAAATATTCATTCGCTGAAGGAGGTTAATTGTCCTCATAGATTCGGTTTTATTATCGTATATTAAGCCATGAAAACCTAGATTGATATTTGAAAAACCAGGAAAAAAACAAAACAAAACAAAACGATTATTCATTCATTTGGAGTGATTCGGCCTTCAGTGTGCGCCAGAGATTGTGGCAGGCACCAGGATGTCAGAGGAAGAAGAAAACCCACTGCTACCTCGAAGAGCTCACTACTGTGAGATGAACATGACTGATGCTTACACGAACACAGGAAAATTAAAACTTTGGGACTGCCATGAAAAAAATAAAAGCCACATGGCTCCATACAACCTGCCCTCCTGTCATGTGATCTGCTTTGGGGGAAGTTTACACGGCCTCTCCCTACTCCCCAGGATGAGTTGGACTATTTGACGCACGCTGACCAACGTCATGTGAGTGAACGTGACACACCCCATGTATGAACAGAGGCTTTAAGAGAAGATGTGTGTTTCCAGCAGCTCCTGCTATTGCGCTGTCATGACACTGGCATGTTCCGATTGGGGGCTGGATGATTTGATATATGTTGAATAAACCAGAGATGTGACTGTCTCACAGCAGTCATGCAATGAGAGTAGAAATAAACCTGCTGTTATAGAACTCCAGAGGGGCTACTGTGACCAGGCTAAGTAACACAAAGTATGAATGGAGAGCTCAGAGAAAACACACATACCCTTACCATGGAAAAGATGCTTATCCTCACTCTTACGAAAAGTACAAATTAAAGCTTCACCAAGGGAGCCAGTACGTGGTTGTAGTGGTTAAGGCGCTGGACTCTCACATGGCCAACCATGGTTCAAGTCCAGGACCTGGAGGCTTGAATCTCATGCTGGGGGTGTGTGCATGTGTACTCAAAATCCTAGGGGAATGGAGAAGAGACTGCAGCGTGGCTATCCCCCTCTGGGGAAGATTTCTCTCTTTATGTCTCTCTGTCTCTCTAGTGAGCACATGCACCCTATAACAAAAATCTCCCTCAAGAAAAAAACAAAAACTACCAGATACCATTTTTCCCCACCAGCATGGCAAAATCAAGAAGTGTGACAATACATCGTTAGTGAAGTTATCATAGAAGTAAGACTCGCATACACTGCAGTTAAAAATGTAAAATGGTATGAAGAATTTCTTTGCAGAAGAATTCTGTGAGACCCAGGAAAATTACACGTGCATTTACCCTTCAATCTAAGAAGCCCATGTCTAGGAATCGATCTTAAAGACAGATTAGCAAAAAATACAAAATGACAAGAGGCACATTTATGTAGCCGACAACCCAGTGTGACTACTTGTAGAAACTATTATTTATCCACACAAACGAGCACCACACCGTTGCAAAAGGAAATAAGGGATATCTATAATGTACTGTAGAGTGATTGCCAAGATTTCTGTTAAGTCAAAAAAGCAAAATGCACAACAGTCTCTACAGTGAGCAGTTTTTCTATAAAAGGGAGAGACATATGAATATATTAAAGCATTTCCTTGCATTAAAAATCTTAACCGTGGAAGAATATGTCCATCATGAAGAGGTGTTGTGGACTGAAGTGAGTCATCCTCAAATTCTTATGTTGAAGCCCTGAAACCAAATATGGCTGTATCTGGAGACAGAGCCTAAAGCGAGATCGTAAGGGTGAGTTGTAACCTGTCAGGACTGGTGTCCTTACAAGAGGAGGAACAGACAAGAACTTGAGCCCATGTTCTTTCTCCCCCACCCCCTACCCCGGCAGGTGCAGAGAGGAAAGGCCATGTGAAGAGGAGCGACAGAGGCAACTACAAGCCAGGAAGAGAGGCCTTGCTAAAATCGACCCTAATGGCAACTTAATCTTGGACTTTGAGCCTCCAGAACTAACAGTAAAGTTCAATCATTTAAGCCACCACCAGTCAGTGGTGTTTTGCTATGGCAGGACAGAAGATTAATACAAGAGTTTTATGCTTTGAATGTTTGTGCCCCACCGAAAATTCTTAGGTTGAAGGGTGGGGCCCTCATGATGGGATTTAAGAGAGACCCCAGAGATCTTTTGCTCTGTGCCTCTCTGCGCTGTAGGGACATAGCAAAAAGCAGCTGTCTGCAAGCCAGGAAGAGTGCTCTCACCAGAAACCACTCAGGCTGGCACCTTACTTAACCTCGGACTTCCAGCCTCCAAAATGGTGAAAAAAGAATGTTTTGTTACTTTAGCAACCCAGTCTATGGCAATTTGTTAAGCCAGCTTGAGCAGACTAATAAAGGTGACTACTTGTAGAAACTTTATCCGCACAAACGAGCACTACGCAGTTGCAGCAGGGAAGAGGGATAACTTTATAATCTATTGTAGAGTGATTTCCAAGATTTCTGTGAAGTGAAAAAAGCAAAATAGAGAACAGAGGCTACAGTAAGCAGTTTTTCTATAAGAGGAAGAGAAATATAAATATTTGAAAGCATTTCCTTGCATTAAAAATATTAAGAATAAAGCAAAAACAAATGAAAGTGAGTAAGGAAGAAAACAGGGAGAAGGGACAGGGATGGAAGCGGACTTCTCTGAATGCTTCCTGTTTTATAGCGTTGACTTTGGCATCACTTAAACTTTTTAAGTATAAAAAAAATTAAATTTTATGAGACAATCCCTAAAAACCAAAAGCCAAGATAAAACAAGTAAATGTACTGAATTGGTGGCTTGGTGACACAGAGAAAACACTTTCAAGTGATCTGAAAACAGAGGAACGTGACTACATGTTCTTGGTGGGTTCTATCCTAAGAAAGAAAAGAACTGCCAACACAGCTCAAACTGTTCCGAGGTTCTCATATTGTGGGTAGCATTATTATTGTTTCTTTGAAGTATTATATATACAATAGCATATAACAAGTTAGCAATAACATTTACATGGTAAGAAACTAAAGTTTTCAATTTAGCAGAAAACGAGATTACAAATATAAAATTAAAAAAGGTTTAAAACCTTGTTATCCTAACTTTGAGCTGAAAATAATTATACATATTTATATTTGCTTTTTTTTGTTTTTTAAAGAGAGAGATTTTTGCTATAGGGTGTGTACACTTGCTGGAGAGACAGAGACAGACAGACAGAAAACAAACAAAATCACCCCTTAGGGGGATGGCCATGTCATAATCCCTTCTACTCCATTCTCCTCTTGGGATCTTGGGCATGCATGCACACAAGCCCAGGGTGAGTTTTAAGCCGCCAGGTCCAGGACTCAAACTGCGGTTGTCTATGTGTGAGTCCAGTGATGTAAGCATTATGCCATCTGCTGGTCTCCATATTTGCTTTTAGGAAGAAAAGTGAAAAGATAGAAAAGCGACAACTCTAAGATAAATGAATGTATGGGGGCACAGGGTACAAGAGGAAGGACTGTAGTTTTCATTCCTAAAGCCCTCCTGTCTTTAGAAAATACTGTTTACCTGCAAAGATCTCTTCCGAATTGAGATGATCAAAAGAAAAATTGGCAATAAAACCAAGAAACGGTGAAGAGAATACTTTTTGGGATAGAGTAGAATGACAAGTGGAGAGTTCATAAACTATTTTTTAAAATTATTTTATTCATTATCATCATCTTTTTTAATTTGGCCAGAGTGAAAGAGAGAGAGAGAGAGAGAGAGAGAGAGAGCGAGCAAGAGAGCAAGAGCGAGCAGGAAAGTGAAAAAGCAAGCTGTTGGGACTTGAACCATGGTCAGCCATGCGGGAGTCTAGCACCTCATCTACCGTGCCACATGCCGACCCCAAGTTCATAAACTATTATATATATTTTCATGGAATGGTTGTTAATAAGGAAAAACTACATGAGTTCAAAGGAAAACCATACAAGTTTTATGAAGCACTTGAAATGCTTTCATGCACAGTACTTCTTGGCTAAAATATTAAAAAGAATGCAGTACACACCAAATGAGACTGTTAATTACCTTGCATGAGGGTTGGTGCTTGCAGCATTTGCTTGTAGTAGGAGTAATACAGCCCACATTCTGTTCTGAATGAGATTTCTCGCTCCACTTCCTGAAACAAAGTTAGAGCTACTGGGTTTACATGACCTACTTTTGTTTAAATATGTCACTGCAGAAATAAGATACATAACTACAACTTAAAAAGAGAGAAAAACTCTGAAACTATGATCTCAAAAAATCTTGGCAAACAAGAACAAGTGAAGGCTAAAAATCGTTGAAGCTGGGTGATGACTACACGGAGGTTTGTCATACTAGTCTCTCTACTTTAGTACTTACAATTTTCCTATAATATGCCATTTTAAAGAACAGAGGTAGTGGGCCAGCCGGTGGCGCTGTGGTTAGGGTGGCTGGAATTCACATGGCTGACTGCAGTTTGAGTCCTAGACCTGGGGGCTTATTAAAGATGCCAGGTGTGTAGTGCCTCAAATCCCAAAAGGAGGAAGAAGGAGAGAAGGGATTGCTTTATGACTAGACATATGGGGGGTGCTTTTTCACTTTTCTTCTTTCTCTCACTTTCTCCCATTCCCCACATGTGCCCTTGGGCAAAATTGGAAAAAAAAAAAAAAAAAGAGGGAGAGATGGATGCCAGTGCAGCAGGGTACAGGCAGTGCCACTCCTGGAGAGCTGGAAGCGGCATGGGAGGTACGTCTTAGTTTCAGAAGGCAACTGCAATAGCTGGGTGTGGCTGAGCACACCAGTAACCCCAGCTAACTGAGAAGATGAATAGGAGGATTGGGACACAGCAAGACCCTGTCAAAAATATCTATCTTTGGGATTTCCCTTTTCCTTTTTCTCTCCTTCTCTCCATTAAAGGGGTAAACAAACAAACAAAAAAATGGAGACAACTAGTTAAATTTAAGTTGAAGTTTCAGATTTAAATTTTTTCTTTTATTTTATGAGAAAACTAAGCTTAGAAGAGGTCTCTCAGTGCAGCAGTTAAGTGCTGTGTGCATAGAAAGTCGGATCCCACATGGCTGATCATGTTTTGAATTCTGGGTCCAGGTGGTTTGAAACACATTACCAGGTGCCTATGTGTAAATCCTGATAGGATGGAGCAATGGAGGGAAGGGGACTGCAGTGTGACCATGGCCTACTGGGGAGTACGTTCTCTCCAGCAATTAAAAATATTTTTCTTAAGAGAGATTTTTTCTATAGGGCACATGTGCTTGCTAGAGAGACAGAGAGACAGAAAGCCAGAAATCACCCCCCAGGGTGGATGGCCATGCTGCAATCCTTTCTCCTCCATTCTCCTCTCAGGATTTTGGGCACACATGCACACGCGCCTGGTGTGAGTTTAAGCCACTGGGATTAGAACTCGAACCACTGTCGACTACGTGGGAGTCCAGTGACATAACCATAAAGCTATCTGCTGGTTCCCAAAATAAATATTTAAAAATCCAAAAATAAAACTAAAAAAAGCTCACACTACCATCCACAGGTAATATGAGTGAGACATAAAACAGAAGCATTATTTTAAAAAATCTCCCAAAGGAAAAGAACTATAATTACACAGACACCTCCCTAAAAACGAACATGATATAAGATCAACAGTTTTCTTCTGGGACCGGCAGTTAGCATAATGGTTATGTCGCTGGACTCCCACATAGTCGACTGTGGTTCGAGGCCCAGACCCGGCGGCTTAAACACATGCCGGGCACGTGTACGTGCGTGCCCAGGATCCCAAGAGGAGAATGGAGGAGAAGGGACTGCGGTGTGGCCATTCATCCTGGGGGGTGATTTCTCGCTTTCTGTCTCTTGGTCTCCCTGTCTGTCTGGCGAACACACGCGCCCTATAGCAAAAACCTCTCCAAAAAAAAATTAATTAAAAAAATTTTCTTCTAGGAATATGAGGCACTGTTATTTAAAAAGGACAAATTTTATATATGAATTTTACTTTGACAAGTGTTTAGGTAGGCAAATGGATACACAGAATATTTAAACTGCTTTCAGATAAATATTAAATCTTAGAAGAACTGGAAATTTAAAGTAATAGCAATTAATTTGACTGTAAGAAGCTTTTATACCTAAATCATTAACATAAAATATGAAAGCAATGGGTAATGAGGCTGAAGACTTTCTGGAACAATCCTATTAACACCCTTACATTGTATATTTTATATACATACAAAAGTATGGATGAACAAAAAGTTACAATCCATGACATTATAGAGGCTTTTGTCCCACTGTTCAAAAAGCCAGGCTCTAGAATCTGCAAAGCACTGTCTAAAATGTAATTCACTGTTTTTTCATTATAGCACACCCATATTCCATAAAACCAACTTTATCTGGAGATGATAAACTGAACATCTCACTTTTTAGCTGGTAAACTTCTTTTAGCACATCTTTGTTTTCCCCTATCTTCAACTATTTTTCAAATGGTAATAAACATTTCATTAAAACAACCACTGGGAACCAGCAGTTAGCGTAATGGCTATGTCGCTGGACTCCCACGTAGTCGACCGCGGTTCACGTCCCGGACCCGGTGGCTTAAAACTCACGCCGGGCGCGTGGGCGGGCGTGCCCAAGATCCCGAGAGGAGAATGGAGGAGAAGGGATTGCGGTGTGACCATCCCCCCTGGGGGGTGATTTCTCGCTTTCTGTCTCTATGTCTCTCTCTGTCTGTCTGGCGAGCGCACGCGCCCTACAGTGAAAATCTCTCCAAAAAAAAAAAAAAAAAAACAACCACTCATGCTCTTTATCTTCGGACTTGGAAATTATTTAATGTATTTCTCCTACCCTTTAAATATTTCTCCCATTCTTTAAAAAAATTATAAATCAATTCATGAATAATACATTGAAGAAATACTCTCAATTATCTAAGAGTGTACACATCTAATTACTGATTCCAAAACACAAACTATTATGTTTTATCATCATTAACTCTTTTTTGTAAAATGGGAGGTAAGGTGGTAAACCTTACACATTGAACTTCCTTCCAGAGAAAACAAATTTATCCTGGAGAAATCAAGCATGAAAAAAAGATACACCAGGCTTTGAAAGGTAATTTCATTAGCACATTTGTTGTATAAAAAGGAGAATATACAGCCAGTTGATGGAGTGGTGGCTAAGGCACTGGACTCCCACATGGTCAATCGTGGTTTGAGTCCTGAACCTGGTAGCTTGCTTTCTCACTCGCCCCTCCCCACTCTCTGTCTCTTTCTGGTCAAATTAAAATAATAATAATAACTAGCAGTTAGTGTAGTGGCTATGTCGCTGGACTCCCATGTAGTAGACCACGGTTCGAGACCTGGACCCAGTGGCTTAAACTCACACTGGGCGTGTATGCGTGTGTGCCCAAGATCCTGAGAGGAGAATGGAGGAGAAGGGATTGCGGTGTGGCCACACCCCCTGGGGAGTGATTTCTGGCTTTCTGTCTCTCTGTCTCTGTCTTTCTGGTGAGCACATGCGCCCTACAGCATAAACCTCTCAAAAAAAAAAATGATGATAATGAATAAAATAATTCTTAAAAAAATAGAGACTACAGAGTGAGAGCTTTCTCAGCTTTAACAGTTCTTACTGATTTGTGTTGTATCTTTCACAACAGGAAAGGTAACTCTGCTTAGTAGTTATGTTAACCCATTCATTTTTAATCTCTGAGAAAAACTTCTCTCTTGCTTTTGATGACACTAAACCTAACTGGTACCACTCATCTCTAGAATGTTCAAATGCCTACTTGGTCAAATAACCACAGAGGCTATGAACTGATGTTAAATGAGCAAATACTAGCCTTCCCCCCCACACACACAAATAAGAATAAAGAACACGTCATGTTTAATTATATTCCTTTTCTTCTCTCCAGCTGCCTCAAAGTGTTGAAGGTGGTCCTTGATGGGCTATTCTAACATCAAACCTATATCCCCAGATCAGACGGGAGAGGCAAACCAGTCATGCATGGGCCTGAGCTTCATTTCCCATTTGGTTCTAAGAATGAAAGACTAACCTTATGAAGATGGGGAAAAACCAAACAAAATGAAATTGCTCAAAGTATTACAAGTAGAAAGCTTCTGTGCCCCACCCCTCTCTTTAATATACCCAGAATGTGTAAAGAACAGAGGGGGACCTAATTAGTAAAAATGCATTCAAACATGATTAATTGGTAATCCTGGCACCAGCTGTAAAGAACCAAATGCTATACTTTATTAGACAGACACTTGCAAGTTTTACATCTGCTTCATGCTAAGAGAACATCTGCTTTACTCATTCAAACGCTTTTCCAGTTTTACAGCAATTTATACTTTGCCTGGTGGATCATGCTAATGAAAGTATACACCAATAGAAGTTACCTTCTAAAGAATGCGAAAGGAACAAATACTCCATATCTTAATTTGCATACGATCCACAGGGAAAGCAAGGTTTGCTGAGGGAATGAAAACATCTCTGAAGATAATGACAGAAGCAAGTGGAAAGACAAAAGAATTGTATTTTTAAACAAATGTATGGCTAAAATCATTTAAGTAGTAGTTTACGTAAGTCACTTAACAGAAGCACTAAAAAGAAAAAGCACAGAGGGAAAGGAAAGGCTATTCACAATTGGTGATTCCCACCCTCCATAGGCATTAAGGCACGTTGCTGGCAATGCACAAAAGGTGAACAAGCTCTTTAATAGCAGTAAAGCCAAATCTGTAGAGAAAGCATATTGATTTAGTTTTTTTTAAAAAATTTCCTGTGCTTAACTTTTGTTTCTAAAAATTGTCCTCCCCTACCCCCAAAAGTAATAATTAGGCTGTTGGTAGTGGGGAAGCCATTGAAAGATTAACTTTATGAATGTTTCAGAATTAGGTTAACAAATCATCTCACCAAGAAACAGTAGCTCATAATCAGACAGCTGTTCTTCAAGTTCTGTTCTGGGAATCATGCCCTCAGCAAACACATTTATGGCACATCCATGGTTTATTGTCTGGTTAAATTCATGTCCATCTGTTAGAATGGGATGATTCTTGCCCCAGAGTTGATTAAAGCCGTGCCACGTGAGAGCACACTAGACAACTGCTGAAGTGACAAGACTTCCACTGGGCCACGCTGAAGTGATCAGTACGGTCTAAGTACTCCTGCAGTTAGTATGGTGGGGGTTAACCCTGTTTATTCTAAAGACTCCCAGCTTTGCGGGAGTGTTTAATGGAAGGCGTGCAAATTCTGCAGTAACAAGTAAGAGAGTAATAGTTGGAAATGTTAACACAGGAAAAAGGTTTTAAAAGAAAAATGAGTGACCTGAGAGTATTTAACCAAATGAAAATGACCTCTTCTATTACTGAACATATATGTGCTGGAGGGAAAAAAGGGTGAGAATTTAGTCTTTCACTCCAAGGAGTTTATGTCTTAAGGAGAAAGAACAATGCATTGTAAACAAAGGAAAAATGACCACTCAAGGAAATACACGTACCAAATGGAAGGAACGAGGAGCCTTCTGCCTTGAGTTTCCCCACTGGACCCTACTTCTCCAATTGGTCTTTTCTTCCTCCAGTGTGACTTCCTTATTCATGATTTAACAAATACCTACCGACCACCAATAAGTGACAAAAGGGTTTTCTGCTGGGAGATTCAGCAGGGAATAAAACAGACAAAAATTTCTGCCTTCACGAAATTTAGAATCTAGAGTAGAGGGAGAAGAGAATCAACAAGCACAGTCCATAGTCAGATGTCAGTTAACAATGGGGACATGTTCTGAGAAACACATCATCAGGCCATTTGGTTGTGCGAACATTACAGAGTATGTACAAACCTAGAAGGAGTAGCGTACTATGCAACCAGGCTCCATGGGACCACCTCCATGGGTAATGTTACGTTATGGTACGTTACGGTTAATGTAATGTTAACTGAAATGTTTCGCACAGCACGTGACCACTATGTCGAATTGCAAATGCTATGAAAACAGTGAAACAGAGGAGGGAGACTGGGGGGAGGATTTTAAAAGTGGGCTTCAAGGAAGGCTTTACCAATGAAGTGCAACTACACAGAAACCTGAAGAGTCATGTGGCTATCTGAGAGAAGGGGCAGCTGGTCCTCACAGGGTAATCAACGTACACCCTGAAGAGCAACAAGGAAGGCGGTGTGGCCTGAGGGGGGAGAAGAGGAGGGGCGGTTTATAAGATCAGGGGGGTGCCAAGGGCAGGAGCAGTCAGACAGGGAACGTAGGCTCAGCTCTGGAATGGTACTCTAAATATAGAAGGTGTGTAGCAGTGAGTGGGTCGGGGGTGGGAGGGGAGAGCCAGGAATTCGGTTTTAGACAAGATGGAGAAATGATTAAGGGATTAGTGTGACCAATTCACACTGGGGGAAGGCGGGGGGGGGGGGTTTTTCCTTT
>NW_006205257.1:2534736-2559757 GCF_000334495.1 Tupaia belangeri chinensis
GGCTTTCTCCTCTCTCTCTGTCACCCTCTGGTGAGTACAAGCACTCTCTGGTAACCCAGAAAAAGAAAGAAAAAATGTGAACAGAAAGACACAAAGGCCAAGTCCTAGGGTTCTCTGCCAATAGCGATCAGAAAGCTGAGGAGCAGTCAGCACAGAAACCAAACCATCGGCTGGGAGCCAAGAAAAAACATGTTAACAGGTCAAGTAATGTGAAGTCAGAGAGATGACCACTGATTTTAGCATCTTGGAGGTCACCGGTGACTTTCCAAGATCACTTTTAAAACAGCGTGATAGGGGAAAACCAGGTTAGAATACATTCAAGAAAAAAAAAAAACTGAAAGAAAGGGCGGATCAACTTTTGGGGAGCTCTGGTATTAAGGTAAGTAGACAATGGGCCAGCAATTGAAAAAGAAATGTTCTCCTAGGATGGGAGAATGAGCAAAGGAGAAAATCAACCATTAGGTCTTCAGTACGTCACACCTCTGTGACCTAGAATCTCATACACAAGGACGAGAAGCCAGTACATGGGCGCACACAGGCAGATACTGCGTAGAAGCACGTGGAAGACCCCTTTCGTATGTTTCTTTCTCAGACACAGGAGCCATGTCGTCAGCTGAGGGTGAAGAATGGGGACGGCCTGGCGAAAGTCTACGGGAGGAAGGAGGTCACAGTGTTTCAGGGATGGGGAGTGACAGAGCAGACAGGCAGCCGGGGAAAGGCACATCTCAGCTCTTCCTTCTCTATTCATTTCAGCTTGATACATTTTAAAATAAAATATTTTTGGTTTCTGTATACTTAATTTTGAATCCTGCTAGAACTGAATTTTATGTCTTGTGATATTTCTTCACATTCTCTTGTGGTTTCTAGGTATGAAATTGCATCATCTGCAAATGATTTTCTCTCTTCCTTTCTATTTCTTTTTAAGTTTTGTTACAGGGTGTGTGTGTTCACCAGAGAGGGGAGAAAGTGAGAAATTACCCCCCCCAGGGGGGATGGCAATGCCACAACCCTATCTCCTCCATTCTCTTCTCAGATCTTGGGCATGCAGGCTCACATGCCTGGTGTGATTTTTTTTTTTTTGGAGAGTTTTTTTTC
The DNA here is from genome assembly GCF_000334495.1 of Tupaia belangeri chinensis. Taxonomy (NCBI): domain Eukaryota; kingdom Metazoa; phylum Chordata; class Mammalia; order Scandentia; family Tupaiidae; genus Tupaia; species Tupaia belangeri. The sequence continues at coordinate 2,535,832 of NW_006205257.1, forward strand.
GCTATAGGGCATGTATGCTCGCCAGACAGACAGAGAGAGACACAGAGACAGAAAACGAGAAATCACCCCCTAGGGGGGGATGGTCACGCCACAGTCCCTTCTCCTCCATTCTCCTCTCAGGATCTTGGGCACGCAGGCACACACGCCTGGCGTGAGTTTTAAGCCACTGGGTCCGGGATGCGAACCATGGTCGACTACGTGGGAGTCCAGCGACATAGCCATTACACTAACTGCTGGTTCCCCCTGGTGTGATTTTTCAAGTTGCCAGGCCTGGGACTTGAAACGTGCAGTTGGCCACGTGGGATGTAGCTGCCCTAACCTTCACGCCATCTGCTGTGCCTCCAATTTTTACAGTACCTTTTTTATATCCCATGTTTGTGTTTGCTGGTAAATCCATAGCTATATTAAATACCAGTAATAATGGATAGCTCTGGCTTGGGAGTATGTCTCTTAGTGCTCCGCTGTCCAATTTGTTAGCCTCTAGCCATGCGTACTTACATGAATTTAATTAAAAATTCCTGAGCACATTTGGCTGATGGCTCTAATATGAGACAACACAGCACAGGTAAAGAACTGTCCATTATCACAATAGCTCTGTTTCCTTATTGGGTCTGCAGTGCACACATGCTACCTTAAAAAAAAAAAAAAAAAAAGTCTTCTTTTCCAATTTTATTGAATTTACAAAACCATACAACCTACCCACTTAAACCACATAATTCAATGACTTCTATTATATTCAGAGTTGTACATGTATCACTACAATGAATTTTAGAATTCATCACTCCAAAGAGAAACCACGCACCACTGGGCTGTCACTCTGCAATTCCTCTTGCCCGCCAGCCCTAGGCAACCATTAATCCACTTTCTGTCTCTTTAGATTGGCCCATACTGGACAATTCATCTAACTGGAATCATACCATATGTGGTCCTTTGTGGCTGGCTTCTTTCATTCAGCATAATGTTCTCAAGGCTCATCTATGTTGGAGCTTGTATTGCTAATTCATTTTAAAATTGCTGAATAATATGCCACTGCATGGATATAACAAATTTCATTTATTCATTCACTGGTTTATGGACATCTGTTTTTTTAAAGATATTATGAATATTTGTAATCAAGTTTTTGTGTGGACAGGTTTTCATTTTGGGGCTCGTGTACACTTAGGAGTAGAACAGCTAACGGGAACTCTGTGTTTAACTATCTGAGAAACTGCTAAACTGGCTGCATCATTCAAAATTCCTACAAGTAAAGATGGGTTTCAATTCCTTCACATCTTTGTCGACACTTATTATTACTTCTTTTTAAAACTATAGCCCTACTAGTTGGTGTGAGGTGGTATCTCACTGTTATTTTGATTTGCATTTCTGAAAGCTAATGATGAACATTTTCTCCTGTGCTTACTGGCCATTTGTATACTATCTTTGGAGAAACACCTACTCAAGTCTTTTGCCTTCTCAATAATACTATCTCCCAATTCATACACATGGTGTAAATATTATATTTCTTTTGTTAAATTTACTCCTGAGTACTTTATTTGGTTTGATTGCAAATGAAGTTATTTTCTTAATTTCATTTTTTGGCTTGCTCATTATTACTATGTAGAAGTACAATGAATTTTTGCACATTGATCTTGTATCCTGCAGTTCTTGCTTAATTAGTATATTAGTGCTGATAATGTTTTACTGGATTCTATATACAAACCAAGTCATCTACAATAGACAACTACTTTAATTTTTCCTTTCCAACTTGGATGTCTTTTATTTTCTTGTCTAAGTTTCCTAAGTATAACTTCCAGCAAAATGTTGAATACAGGCGATAAGAATAAATATCCTTTTTTTGTTTTGTTTTAAGAAAGATTTTTGCTATAGGGCACATGTGCTCGCCAGAGACAGAGTAAGACAGAGAAACAGAAAGTGAGAAATCACCCTCTGTGGGGATGGCCACACTGCAATCTCTTCTCCATTCTCCTCTTAGGATTTTGGGCATGCATGCATGCACACGTGCTTGGAGTGAGATTTTTCATTTTTAAAAATTATTTAATTTTATTTATTATTATTTTAAAATTTGAACAGAGAAAAAGGGAGAGAGAGAGAGATGGAAGGAAAGTGAGAAAGCAAGCCTTCAGGTCCAGGACTTGAACCATGGTTAGTCATGTGGGAGCCCAGTACCTTAACTACCATGCCACCTGCTGGCCCCTTGGCATGAGTTTTTAAGCCACTGGGTCTGGGACTCAAACCACAATCAGCTATATGGGAAACCAGCAACATAACTATTATACCATCTGCTAGTATAATAGGGGGGAACACTTTATGTCCTTCACCATTAAGTATGCTATCAGATGCAGGCTTCTGGCAGTTGCCCTTTAAGAGGTTGAAGTTCCCTTCTATTCCTAGTTGGTTGAGTGTTTATACTTTTTTACACATCCATATGAAGGATGTGTTCAATGTTAAATTTTATTAAATACTTTTTGTGTCACTCGAGATCATCATACAGCTTTTGTCCTTTATTTTACTGATGTGATGACCTCATAGTTCCAATCGATTTTGAGTTTATAAGCTATAAGGAAACTATGTTAAATTTTTTTTTTTGAGAGGTTTTTGCTATAGGGTGCGTGCGCTTGCCAGAACAGAAAGAGACATAGAGACAGAAAGCGAGAAATCACCCCCCAGGGGGGATGGTCATGCCACAATCCCTTCTCTTCCATTCTCCTCTCGGGATCTTGGGCATGCACGCACATGCGCCCGGCGTGAGTTCTAAGCCACTGGGTCTGGGACGCGAACTGCAGTCAACTATGTGGGAGTCCAGTGACATAGCCATTACGCTAACTGCTGGTTCCCAAGGAAATTATGTTAAATTTTTTGAATACCTTATTTTGCACTTTTTGCAGAACTGATACAGCGAACAAGTATATTAATAGTTATCTCAACAATTCCCTTTGTACTCTCAGCATAAAAATGAATTGTTCATGGTGTGCCATACTTTTCCTTTTTCAATGAAAGAGAGACTGTGGGAGGGAGGGTTTTGACAGGGTCTTGCCAGATCTTAATCCTAATGCCCCAACTTCCCAGCTAGCTAGGACCACAGGTGCATGCCACTGCTCCTGGCCTGTTTTAACTTGGGCATGGAACTGAACATGGGCCTCCACCATTGTGCAGCAGTGCCCTTCTGCTTGTGCCACAGGGGTTGGGCCTGTGTCATACTTTTATTGCTTTTTAGGAAAAAGAGTGAGGGATAAGTGGGAGGAGAAGGGAGGATAGAAGTAGGTTTTCTCCCCCTTTATACGAGAAATGGAGCTAGGTAATTTTGACAGGGTCTTGCTGTCTTGTGTTCCTTCTGCTCAGCCTTCCAAATGAGCTAGGATTAGAGGTATGTGCAGTGTTACACACACACACACCCGGTGTGTTCAGGTTGATCCTAGATCTGAACCTGAGCTCTGCTGTGGCAGAGCTATCTGGGCATCACAATGTCTGAGTCCGCTTAATGTTGCTATTGGACTCTCTTTCCCAGTATTTGGATTTCTGCTTCAACATATGTAAGTAGGGTTACTCTCTAAGTCTCACTTTTTAATATTAACTGGACTATACACAGTCCACCTTCATTATTCAGATCCCTTATTAACAATTTCACTTCCTCGTTAAAATGTATTTGTAATGATAAACAAACAAAATCAACACTTGCAGCACACTGGCAGTCATTTGCAGACACGTACAGAATGGAAATATTTGAGTTGCCCAAAGTGTGTGGTCCCCAGCTTGGTCAGCCTCTTGTTGCATCTCTCATACAGAGATGACCCAAGAATGAAGACAGCAGTGAGGAACTGGGGCAGCAATGGAGCAAGAAGCTCCAGCTCTGGAGCAGCAAGCAGGGGTTTCAATTCCAATTTTGGCAACAGTGGTGAGTGGCCTTAGGCAAGTCATTTTATGCTTCTGAGACTCACTTTCTCTTTTGTAAAATAGAGAAAATAGAATCTATTAGGATGAGTTCTTAGGATTTAAGATAATCTTACATTAAAATTGCACATATATATGTGTACATATATATACATGTATATACTTCTCCTGGTAGCAGTGGCTCATCATTCACTAATTCGGCGTTCTTGGCCACTGTTTAGAAGGTAACTGCTGTGAATAAGGAGAGTCAACTGTAGTTTTGATGTCAGCCTTATACACGCTTTATAAAAATATTTTGGAAGTTGTTTTTCCCCTCTTCTGTGTTCTAGAATAGCTCAAATGGTATTTAAGTATTTGGTTAAGTGGTTGGTAAGATTATAAAGTGAATGGGCTCTGTAATTTGGGGGTTAGCAAACAGGTAGCTCTTTATCAAGTTTTCTCTATCACATTAACAGAAATTATTTATTTATTTATTTATTTTCTAAGGCCAGTTTTGGTCATTTCTGTTCTCTTAAAAAATGACCCAATCAACCAGGAGCTTAGAATCAAACAAAATAGTTTCTTGTGACTCTTTACTATTTTGTGGTCTTCCTTTCTTTTCTTTTCTTTTTTTTTTTTTTTTTGAGAGATTTTCGCTATAGGGCGTGTGCGCTCGCCAGACACAGAGAGACATAGAGACAGAAAGCGAGAAATCACCCCCCAGGGGGGATGGTCACGCTGCAATCCCTTCTCCTCCATTCTCCTCTTGGGATCTTGGGCACGCACGCACACGTGCCCGGCCTGAGTTTTAAGTCACCGGGTGCAGGACGCGAACCACGGTCGACTACGTGGGAGTCCAGTGACATAGCCATTACGCTAACTGCTGGTTACCATAACTATTTTGTGATCTTTGTAGTTAGCCCTGTTATCATATTTAATGATGAATTATTTCTGTTACTTCTTATTTTGGGTATTTGAACTTCTCTCCAGCTTTGCCTGTGTATAAGGTTTACAAATGGTTTTAGTTTTCATCCCCCATAACCATTTATTGTTTTCCTACTTTCTATGTTAATAGTTTCTTGTTTTATCTTTTTCCCTCTGTCACTAGATTGTGTTTACTTTCCAATTTCATAAATGAATTGTTAATTTATTTATGTGTATTTATTCTTATTTAAAGCTACAAATTTCCTTCTGAGTACTCCGTTAGCTGTATTCCACAATTCTGAAATATGGCCTTGATCATTTTCTAAAATTCATTTACAACTGCTATAAATTCAGTTTTAATTTCCTCTGTGAGGCAAGAGTTGATATACTTTAAAATTTCTAGGTTTTTTCCTTTGAACTTATCTTCAACTTTTATTTAAATGACTGAATAAAAATGAGTTTATTACCATTATTCCAAGTCGGAAACATGCCAAGACTGTCCACGATAGCATGATCAGAGAACACTGTCCACATAATTTCTCTATTTTTAGGTTTGAGGTTTTTCTTTATAGCCATTGTATCAATGTTTAATGAATGTTCTTTGGACATTTCACAAGAGGGTGAGTTCTATCTTTAGCTATTTACAGACTTGATCTATTGTTTTATTTCTGTCTGACTTCTAGATTCTTACTCATTTTTATCCACTTGCGTTTCAATATTTTTCTTTTTTTAGGTTTCTGCCATAGGTGTGTGTGCTTGTTGGAGAGAGACAGACAAGAAATACAGAGAGAGGGAAAGAAAAATCACCCCCTGCCCTCAGGGGGATGACCATGCTGCAATTCCTTCTCTTCCATTTTCTTGGGATTTTGGGCAAGCACACACATGTACCCGGCATGATATTCAAGCCACCAGGCCCAGGACTCAAACCACACTGGATCACATGGAAGACCCGCACCTTAATCACTACACCGCCTGCTGGCCTTTGACTTGTTTTTTCATGAACTCAGAAAGAATGAAATGTGTTTCTGTATTTTTGTCTTTCCTGTAGTTGTTGTTTTATGAATACTGATGTTATTTGATGCATACATAGTCATATCTGATCTACATCTTAATCATTGAAAAATTGCCCTTCTTTGTTTAATTTAAACTTCCTGAGATACTTTCCTCCTTTGCATTTATTTGATAAAAATCTCTTTGTAAAAGAATTATTTTATTTATTATTATTTTGAATCTGCTATAGTCATCAGAGAGAGACAGGAAGAGAGGAAGAAAGTGAGAAAGCAAGTCACCAAGTCTTGAACTCGAACTGCAGTCAGTCATGTGGAAGTCCAGCGCTCCACCCACAGCGTCACCTCCTGGGCCCTATTTAGTAAATTTTATCCATATCTTTGCTCTCAGTTTTTCTAAGTCACTTCACTCAGAGAGGATCTTGTGCATATAGCACATGGTTTGGGTTTTGCTTTGTGATCCAGAGTTTTTACTTTATTAGATGAATAAGGCCACTATATTTATATAAATATGTCTGGATACATATCAATGTATTTTGTGTCATGCCTTTTAGTGCTTTTTGAACAAACCCTTCACTGTATGATTTGTATCTACTTGGGTTTGCTTGTTTTTCCTGTGTGTACGCATGTATATTTCATTTAAAAAAAAACCAAACTATTTTATTTAACTTTATTATTATTGTTTTCTAGTTTGATCAGAGAGACAGGGACAGAGAAAGAGAGAAAGGGGAAGTAAGAATGTAAGCCACCAGGTCCGGGACTCAAACTGTGGTTGGCCACGTGGGAGTTTAGTGCCCTTAACCACCATGCCACCTGCCAGTCCCCTCACATGTGTATTTCTTTTAAGCTGGAAAGTTTATGCTTTGTTCTAGGGGTAGCCTTTGTAACTCTAAGTTCATAAGACATCTTAATTCCTTACTTATATACATAGCATCTATTGATTTCCTATGAGTTGTGACAATCTTATAAAGTTTATAGGAGACCTGCAGTAAGTTCATGGAAAATGTTATGCTAAAACCATGCATGGATTTCAAAAATTTTTTGCAATAAAATATTTATACTGTTGTCCCATTTTCAAACTTTTTTTTTTTTGGAGAGGTTTTTGCTATAGGGCGCGTGCGCTCGCCAGACAGAGACATAGAGACAGAAAGCGAGAAATCACCCCCCAGAGGGGATGGTCACGCCACAATCCCTTCTCCTCCATTCTCCTCTCGGGATCTTGGGCATGCATGCACACGTGCCCGGCGTGAGTTTTAAGCCACCGGGTCCGGGACGCGAACTGCAGTTGACCACGTGGGAGTCCAGCGACATAGCCATTACGCTAACTGCTGGTTCCCCCATTTTCAAACTTTTTGAAGTCCCCTTGTACTTCTCCCCTGCCCAGTTTTATTTGATATTATTTTCCCTGAAAGTTTCTTTTATTTAAACTATACCTCTGGGGCCGGCAGGTAGTATAGTAGTTAAGGTACTGGACTGCACATGGCCAACTCCATGATTCAAGTACTGGACCTGGTGGCCTAAAAACGTGCAAGGCACATGTGTGTATGTGCCCCAAATCCCAAGAGGACAAGGGAGGAAAAGGGACTGCAGTGTGGTCAACCCGACTGACGGGTGATTTCTCACCTTTCCTGTCTCTGTCCACCAAATATATGTAATCAATAACCAAAAAAAAAAAAAAAAAAAGTATTCCTCTGTTTCTTATCAGTTTTAAATAAAGGGTTTTGACTTCTAGCTATAAAAGATAAAAGAAATCAGGTATCTCCACCATCCTTTACCTCCTCTTTCCAGTCCTCTTCTAACTTGTGTTATGTCACTATTACATTGCTAATAATGCTATTATCACATAATTATAACATAATGTATGTTATCCTTATTATGTTATTATATTATTTATATCATACTTATTATTCTATATCTATTTAATCTTAGCCCTACAAGAAATAAATTTGAGCCCCACTGACAGTATTTCTACCATTATTTTTCTACTTACCTATTTGCTGAAGTTTTTCCTCTTTCAATTTCCTAAGGTGTTTTTAAAACTATGTATTTTCCAAGATTAAAAAAGCCAAGAGGCATGGTGATTAACGCAACTGGACCCCACATGGCTGGCTGCATGAAGTCCCAGACCTGGCAGTTTGAAAAATACAGAAGGTACATGTGTGCTCGAATTCCTGAGAGGAGGAGGGATTTCAGCATGGTCATTCCCTACCCTCCCCCGGGGGTGGTTGCTTTCTTACCCTTTCTCCCTATCTGTTTCTCTCCCACAAGGGCATATACCCTACAGAAAAAAAAATGATTGTGGGATCAGCGGTTGGTATAATGGCTATGTCACTGGTAGTCAACTGTGGTTTGAGTCCTGGACCTGGTGGCTTGAACTCACATGGGGCACATGTGCGTGCATGCTCAAGATCCTGAGAGGAGGATGGAGGGGAAGGGACTGCGGTGTGGCCATTCCCCCAGGGGGTGACTTCTCGCTTTCTGTCTCTCTGTGTCTTTCTGGTGAGCGTGCATGCCCTATAGTAAAAACCCCTCCCCCCCAAAAAATTGTATGAGGCCTTTACACTTGATAAAATGACTGGGTTAAAATGTATTAATCACTTCATTTTACATCAATATCCTGGAGCCATCATTTATAGTCTTTGAACATTGAATGTCATTATGGAAAAAGTGGTAGCCAAATTGACCTCTGTCTTCTCGTTTAGGTAACTTGATCTTTTTGTGTATACTGTCCAAAAGTTTTCTTTAAGTCTGTTTATTTCTTTTTTTTTTTTTTTAAGATTTTTTAATTTATTTTATTTTTTATTATTATTTAATTTTACCAGCGAAAGAGCGGGCAAGAGAGATAAAGTGAAAAAGCAAGCTGCCAGGTTCAATACTTGAACTACAGTAGACCACATAGGAGTCCAGTTCCTTAACCACCATACCACTTGCTGGTCAACAAATTTAGTGATTTCATAAAGCTATCTCCTATAAATGATTTTTCTAGGCCAATTATTCCTGGATCCCACTGTGACTTTTCAATTTGTAGATTCAAGGTTTCTTTTATTTTTGGAATGCTTCCTTGAATTATATCTTTAAAAAAACTCTGTTGTTGTATCGTTGCTTTTTTTTTTTCCTTTGGAACAGAAATTCTTCATGTTTGTTGCTGTCTTTCTCAGCTATCACACTTCAGTCTAATACCCTTATTAATTTTATTTCATTTATTATTAACAGTCCTGTCCAACATTTATCCTTTTGTGCTTTCTCCATATTCTGATGGCCTGTGTTATATCTTTTTAAAAAATATTTATTTAACTTTATTTATTTTATTTTAATTTGACCAGAGAGGGAGAGAGTAAGAGAGAGGTAGGAAAAGTGAGAATGTAAGCAACAAGGTCCAGGGCTTGAACCGTAGTCAGCCACATGGGAGTCCAGCACACTTAATCACCATGCCACCTGCTGACCCTGGCCTGTGTTATATCTAATACAGTTATAATTTTTATTAGGATTATGCTATTCGTTCTATTTCTTGTCTAAGTTCCGCCAGTTTATGTCTGATTTCCTTTTGTTCCCTTCCTAAACCTCCTTGAAAAAGTTGTTTACCTTCTTTGTTATCTCTGCTTTCAACGTCCACAATGGCAAAGACTTCATTATGTTGCCTTATTTTTTAATGTGAAGTGTTTGATCACAATCTCCATGTCACTGCTGTAAAATATTTCTGGTGACTGTTCCTTACTGACCATTTGTTCTTATTTTTCTCTTCCCTTTTTTCTTACAGATCACTGTAAAGATCTTGTGATAGTTTCTTCCTCATTGTCATTAGACATTTCTGAAAGTTTCACGTTCTTACTACACCAGTTACTTATAGGAAGTTCATGCAGGGGAGATGCCAGGCACTTAACTCAGACCAGGAAGAAGCTTCCTTATGGCACCAGCTGGTTTACAAGAATGAGTTCTAGTTTTTTCCACATTTTAGTCAACAGAGATCAGTAGCTTTGGGGCTGTTCGAAAAGCAAGTTCTCATTATTCCTATCCTCTGAAGTTCTACTTTCCATAAATACGGCTTGTCTCTGTGGTTACTCCTATCAGCCTGCTCTTGCTGTTCCTTCATTCCAGGATGTGCCCAGAGAGCCTCTGCCTTACTCTTCCTGCACATTCCCTAGGCCCTATCAGGGGACTTTTGGCTTTGCCCCTCCGGATATGCCAGTGACTTGGAAGAACTACATTTTGCCAGCTTTCTCTGAAATCTGCAGCGTTCAGAGTTCTCTCTCAGCAGTGCTCCTGAGACATTCTATATTACTTTCACCGGATTTGGCACCCCTCCAGGTTACAGACCTCTCTTAGTTTCATCAAAGATGAAAACTGGTTATTTTTCATTTTCCTTAATTACTATGAGGTAATTCCAAGAAAAAGAACTGACATGGTTACCTTAAGATGAGAAGCCAGGTAAGTAACTCTAGGAGTCTAACCACACAATCAGAAATTATCTAACTATCCAAATTTGGGGAGCATGAAATCAAATAGCTGAGAGTATGAAAATTTCAAAAATATTAAATTATATAACCATAGCTATATGATTATGAATGTTTTGTGAAAATATGTAACTATCCATGGAAAAAGCGTGATATTAACATCAGATAAAGCAGATAATAAAAACTACACTGGGACCAGCAGTTAGCGTAATGGCTATGTCGCTGGACTCCCATGTAGTTGACCATGGTTCGACGTCCCGGACCCGGTGGCTTAAACTCACGCCAGGCGTGTGTGCGTGCATGCCCAAGATCCAGAGAGGAGAATGGAGGAGAAGGGATTGCAGCGTGGCCATCCCCCCTGGGGGCTGATTTCTCGCTTTCTGTCTCTCTGTTTCTCTCTGTCTTTCTGGCAAGTGCATGCGCCGTATAGCAAAAAACCTCTCCAAAAAAAAGAAAAAAGAAAAAAAACTATACTGGGGTTAATAAATAAGTAAAATATGTGCAAAAAGGACCATCACTATTGGGTTGTCAGGAAAGTCATGATGTATTTTTCTATGTTTTGCTGTGCAAAAGTGGGTCATGACTAAAAAAAATGACCCAATAGAAGGAGAAAATAAAAATGTTTTTGTTCAGGATCATGACTATTGAATGTTTTTCACTTGAAAATTTTTGTTACGGTCACAGAATAATATGTACCCAAAAAACCCACATGTTCGAAAAATACAAACAACAGAGATCACTGCGCCTTAGACTATAGCAGTCACTAAAAGCACATCATTACAAAGGTAGCGTCTGGCTCCCCACTGACCAGTCATACTGTATATACCCCCTCTGTGAAGGCAAGCTCCAAAAGCCGTGTCCGTAATGCTTCAGCTGCAAGCTGGATCTCTCGCCGCCCACGCCTTCCCCTTTAGCACCTATCCCACACTTCCCCAACCTGAGGTCAGCTCTACTCCACACACATGGCTATTTACCCAGCAGTGATAACAGGCTCCACAAGGGCAGTAGCAAATAAGAACATGGACTTTGCTCTTTAATGCTGTTTGTTTGTAATAAAGGGCAACACAAAAACCGCCTGCATTTAAAGGACAGTTTAAAGTATTTGCGCTCTGGAGATATGTTAAGTAAAATATGCATAAAAATACATTTAAGGGACACCCGGTGGTTTAGTGGTTAAGGTGGCTGGATCCCACATGGCTGACTGTTAGTTCAAGTCTGGATTCAGTGGTTTATAAAACACATAGGGCATGTGGACACATGTGCCCAAAATCCCCAAAGGAGAAAGGGCGAAGAAGGGATAGTGGAATGATCATTCCCCGTGAGAGGTGCTTTTTCACTTTCCTGCTCCTGCTCTCTGTCTCTCTCAGGTGAGCATACATTCCCTGTGACAAATGTTTTTTAAAAATGCACTTAAAACAGTGCCAAGCACATAGATATTCTATAGGGGTCTTTTTTAAAAAAAAAAAAAATCTCTAATTTTTAAAAAAATAATTCTTTTACTCAATTTTATTTATTATTACTATTTTTTAATTTGACCAGAGAGAGAGAAAGTGGGAAAGCAAGCTACCAGGTCTGGGGCTTGAACTGCGGTCAGCCATGTGGGAGTCCAGCAGCTTAACCACCATGCAACCTGATGGCCCCCCCAAAATAATCATTTAATATTTTCAATTTTCTAGCAAGGGAAATAAAACAGGACAGTTAAGAGAGTCTGAAGATAACTTTCTAAATTATTATTTATTTAGGGACCAGCAGATGGCATAATGGTTACATTGCTGGGCTTCAACATAGTCAACCACTGTTCGAATCCTGGACCTGATGGCTTAAAGCTCATGAAGCTCATGATGGGCACATGTGCATATGTACCCCAAATCCCAAGAGAATGGAGGAGAAGGGACTGCATGGTCATTCCCCCAGGGGGTGATTTTTTGCTTTCTGTCTCTTTGCCCTCTGTGTCTCTGGCGAGTGCATGCACCCTATAGCAAAAATCTCTATTAAAAAAAAAAGATTTATTTAATTTTATTAATTATTATTATTTTTAAATTTGATCAGACAGAAATAGAGAAAGTGAAAGTGAGAAACCAAGCCACCAGATCCAGGACTCAAATCGTAGTCACTCATGTAGGAGTCCAGCACCCCAACCACCATGCCACCTGCCGGCCCCTGAAAATAACTTTTTAATTAAAAAAATATGCTAAGAAAGGATACTATATACAGGTTTTCCATGGCTATTTAAAACTAAAACCTTTTCCTTCAACTGTCACATTGCTGTTTCAGGGTTTCTGCTTTTTAAATACTAACATGGCCATCGATATTATAAAAAAATCATTTTTAATGCATAAACTTGATGTAGGATTTGTCTATTTCATAAACAATATTTTTCCCTCTCTGAATAATTACAATTAGCCAAAGTATTCAAAATAAAATCAAAAGCATTTTCATTAAAAGTTAGCATAGCAGTTTTAATGAAAATATTGTACATTCTAACCCATATAAAAGGAAAACTGATTACCCATATGGAAGGATAACTGATGTAGCCTTTTCAAGCATTACTTCATTCTTCAAGATGAAGAAGGTGTAAATTACAGAAGTAAATTTATGAAGCATATATACTCTAAACATGGAGCTTTTGCTTTGGTTAAGTAGTGGTTAAATTTGTCTATTGTTTATTGACAGAAAATGTATACATCTTTAAAGTTCCAATCGGTTAAAATGAAAAATATACTACATGAGTTGTGCTAGTCACATTTCAAGTTTCGACAGCTGCGTGTAACCAGTGGATACCCTACTAGTTGGTACAGGTACAGAAAGAACCCTTTACTTTAGAGAGTTTGATAGGACAATGCTGATCTATACAATCTGAACGGAAAAAAGACACAAACGCCTATGCTGAGGTATCGCTGAGTTTGAGAAGCGATTACACATCAGAGTATTCCTCTCGGAATGGGGTAGGGGAAAGTCTGTGCTATGAGATGCTACTTGAATAAATACGAAAATTCAATCACACGGAGTCAATCCTAAATTTCAGGGAAAAGGGCCGGTGGGTGGGGAGAAACCTGTTAGGGGATATGCCAGTTCTGTAGCTTCCCAGATGGTATCTGAGGCGCAGACAGAAGCTGGCCTAGCTTCTCTCTTTTCTCACTCTACACACTCCTGAAACAATCTCGCCCACACATCTACAAACTGGTAATACGAAAATGTCCTTTTCCAACACAGATGGGAGTGCTGCCTTCAGATCCATTAATCTAGCTTCCCTTACTCTTCTCTCTGCTCGGACTACTTTGGAAGTACTTCACAACAGAGTCAAACTTGGACTCTGTTTCTTGCCTTGCTTTCTATTTAATAAAGAATTTGGCTGGCTTTTGTCCTTGGTTCCTGGGAGGTAACCTCTAAGCTCTAAGAATAAAGAACTGGCTGCTCTTTGTCCCCAGTTCCTAGAAGTGCTCTGTAAAGCTTTGGGATTTTTTCAGTGAGAAGAGGTATCTGTTATTCATGGTGGGTTCCTCACAGCACAGCTGACAGTCTGTGCTACCAGCGGACTCAGGCTGGGCCCCAGTTTGCACTAAGGAGATGCCTGCCCAAAGCAGAAAACCCAACCTTGTGATTAGAGAATTGGGACTTTGAGTCATGTGACGTCAGCCCATGTTCTGGGGAGAGCTGGACCTCGAGTTCAACCTTGCGTCATGCCTAAAGAATGACACCTGAGGAAGCCTCTGGGTGCCAGAGCACAGACACACTTCCTTGGTTGGCAATATATTGTCCTAGACTAAAGGGTCTGGAGGGTTATACAGTCTGACTCCATGAGGAAAGGAAAACCAAAACTTCACATTTGGAACCTTCCTGGACTTTGTTGCATGTGTCTCTCCCTTCGGCTGATTCTGATTTTTATTCTTCTGCTTTAACAAAAACTGTAACCAAATATAAGCACTATGCTTTCCTGGGTCCTGTGAGGTGTTATAGTAAATTATTAAATGAGAGGTTAGGGGCAACCGCAGAATTTGTAGCTAGCCGGTCAGAAGTCAGGGTTGCCAGGAGATCCCCACACTCATCCTCACTGGTGTCTGAAGTGAGGGCAATATTGTGCAAAACCGTGCCTTCGACCTGAGAATTCTGGACCAACTTTGGCTATGGCTATTAGAAGTCACTGAACCTGGGGCCCGCCAGCAGGTGGTGTGGCAGTTAAAGGCACTGGATTCCCACATGGCTGACCACGGTTCGAGTCCTGGGCCTGGTAGCTTGCTTTCTCACTTTCTCTCTCTCTGTCCCTCTCTGGTCAAATTGAAATAAACAAATGAATAAATAAATAAAGTTAAATAAAATAATTCTTTAAAAAAGAAGTCACTGAACCTTCCAGATCTTTTTCTGGTGTTCACTGTGGTAGTAGACGGCCCATCTATCCGGCTGGGACTGGGACTTTCAACCACTGTCTACACAACGAATCCATCATCCCTTCAGGTCTGCTTCCTAAAAGCTCTGACTCTGTTCACTTCGCTCCAACACCTATCCAGCCTACAGCGCCTACATGACCTGATCTTCCCTCTCCTGTACCACTCTCCGTATTACTTATAAAATTCTGACTACTTGTGCCTTCTCTATGATGCCTGACTTGCCAAGTTTATTTCAACCTTAGCGCCTTTTCATTTGCTATTCCCTCTGCTTAAAATGTTCTCACAGATTTTAGGTTTGCAGGTTCCTTCTTATCAGTTAGGTCTTGGTTTACATGTTGTGTCCTCAAGGAAGTCTGCTTTATTTTCTAATTCCAAGCAGCCTCTCAATGACTGTCTCATCATCCTATTTGGTTTTCACCACAGTACTTACATCAATTTTGTTTCTGTATTTTTTTTCTCCTCAGCGTTAAAAGCCATATCACATTCAAATGTTGTATTCCCAGAGGCTAGAACAGTGTCTGGCACAATTATTTACTGAGTATGTTAACTGGAAATTCAGATACAACTGAATCTACTGAAGTTGATTACCTTGCCAGTCTCCTGACTTTACTTTTGCCCTCCTGAGATCCATTCTTCTCAGACTAGCCTGATTCATCTTTAAAACAGGAGCCGCATTAAAAACAGGAGCCAGCAGGTGACATGGTAGTTAAAGGCGCTGCACTCCCACTTGACCAAAAATCATGCTGGGCACATGTGCACGAATTCTCAAAATCCCAGGAGGAGAATGGAGGAGAAGGGATTATGGCATAGCCATCCCCCCAGATGATAAATCTTCAGCTTTGAAGTGATTTCTCACTTTCCCACTCACTCTCTCTGTCTCTTTCCAGCGAGTGCACATGTCTCTATGGCAAAAACCTAAAAAAATAGGGCTTACTGTTCTACTATCCAGAAAGTTCTACCTCTGAGACAAAGAGGATAGGGCCGTCATAATCTGACCTCTGTTCACGATTCCCAGGACTTCTCTGGGTACCAGTCATGATGAACTACTGCAAACACTTCCCACACTCCAGGCTTTCTTGCCTCTCAAACTTCCCATGCATATCCCTTCCCTCTGAAATTCATCTTTCCTCCCCAATTTACAGAAAACTCCCCTGATCTTTCACAATTGGGTTAGGTTATCCCTCTTAGGTACTCACAACAGTAACCTCTAGCTCACGCTATCATACTGCTGATTTTAGATGATCTGTAATTGTCTGGATGCTGGATCCTTCTCCAGTGTAAGCTCGTTGGGGGTGAGGTCATGTCTTATTCAGCAGTGTTGCTACCACTGAATACAATGCCTGCTTACATACTGTGTGTACTTAGTATGTATGCACTGAACTTGTTTGTTATACTGGAAAATCTGCTGACAAATTCAGAAGTCTTTGTTCCATGTTCTCCACTGTATTTAACTAACGTTACCCAAAGAGTAGGTGCTCAAGAAAGACTAGGGGACCAGCAGATGGTGCAGTGGTTACATCGCTGGGCTCTCACATGGCTGACGGTGGTTTGAGCCCTTCAAACTTACACCGGATGTGTGTGCATATATACCCAAGATCCCAGTAGGAAAACAGAGAGGGGACTGTGTGTGGCCATACCCCAGGGGGTGATTTCTTGCTTTCTGTCTCACTGCCTCTGTCTTCTCCGGCAAGTGCACACACCCTATAGCAAAAATCTCTCTCTCTCAAAAAAAAAAGAAATCCAGTGAAAGTTAACAGAGAGAAATCAAGGATGCTTGGTTATCTTAATGATGGGGTGCTGCATTTATTTAAGGATACCAGCAAGGCCCCCAACAAGATTTCAATTAAAGAGCTAATCTGAATAGTTTTCAATTAGGTTACATGATCTCTTTCAACATGTCTCCTTGCTATGTTGTTACCAGCATTTAAGGTTCTTTCGTACAGAGGGATACTTCAACTTTACTCAAAGTACCTATGTAATAAATAAGCATTACATTGCTTAATTCTAGGAAATCTGTTTATAAACTCTCCACTTCAAAGTGAGCAAAATTATTTTCACAAGAAAAACTACCCACTGTCCCTGAAGGATAAAAATTATTATCCTTTGGTACCATGATAAAATATATAGATACATGTCGTACCCATTAAGATAATATGACAGATTTTTAAAATAAGCCTACTGCAAGTTATTCACATAAATTATACTTGTCATTTAAAGTAGTGTTCTTTGCAGACTTGTTCCAATAACAGGGCCAAAGCTCAAAATGTTTTGAAAAGTTTTCTACAGGAAATGTCTTTAGCTCCTGCATCAATTCTTTTAAATACAGTCAGATGATAAATCTTCAGCTTTGAAGGTAGATATTTATTTTTGCAAGCAACTAGACATCACAAGTCATGGCTAGTAATTATATCAAAGACATGACATGATAGATAAAAAATAAGGTATACATGGATCAGAAACACTGGCAATGTCCAAGTTTCTTTAAGTTGTATGCTGAAAACAAAGCTAAGAGGGGTTGGAGAATATTGAGAGAAAAGGGGGAGGGAGAAGGAGAGAGAAAGAGAAGGAAAAAGAAAAGAAGAAAACTGGTGTTGAAAATATCACATATCCTAGATCTTCTTAAAAGTCTGATGAAAATTTTGGCTCCTTTCCTCAGAAAAATTATGGTTTCCCCATTCTCAAAACATCACTGGTATACAGTATCAGAAAGGTTTGAACACGTTGAGGTCCATTTATGGAACCAGACTAATATTTCATGGTTAAGAACAGTAATGTTTGATTTTTTTTTTTTCCTACTGCAACCACAGGGAAAAATAGATATATTTTATACTGTGACCCATTTTGTACGTGTGGGTGTTTATGTATGTGTATTACCACACAAATTGGGTCACAATATAAAATATATGTTTATATATATAGTACACACACACACAAAGTACATAAATATATACATGTACATACACACACACACACACACACATATATATATATAAAGTAAAAATAGAAGTTTCACAAGATAATTCTCAACCCTATTATATGAATAATATCATTTTCCATTTGATTTCGTTAAAGAAATTGACTGGCACCAATTTAACAACTGAAAATAGTAGCTTATGAGCTGAGCCTGGGGCCCACTGTTTGAGGAAGCTGGATCCTACATGGCTGACTACAAGGTTGAAATTCTGGCCCCAGCAGCTTGATAAAAACACTGCATGCATGTGTGTACACACCCAAAACCCTCACAGAATAGAAAAGTGGAAAAGGGACTACGATGTGACCATGCTCCCTTTGGGGGTGCTTTCTCCTGCTTCACCCTTAATACCTCTCTCTCTGGAGAGTGCATATGCCTCTGACAAATTAAAAAAAAAGAAAAGAAAAATATTAGTTTAGAGTAAGTGTTGCACAACTGGAGTAAGTTCATGAAAAAGAGAAAATTCATTGACTATAAAAACTCTGATACACTCGGACCAGCAGTTGGCGTAATGGCTATGCTGCTGGACTCCCATGTAGTTGACTGCAGCGCGAGATCCAGTCCCGATCTGGTGACTTAAATTTACACCGGGCATGTGTGCATGCGTGCCCAAGATCCCGAGAGGAGAATGGAGGAGAAGGGATTGCAGCATAGCCATCCCCCTTAGGGGTTATTTCTCGCTTTCTGTCTCTCTCTCTCTGTCTTTCTGGTAAGCACACGAGTCCTATAGCAAACAACTCTCAAAACAAACAAAAACAAACAAACAAACAAACTCTGATATACTATGTTAGGATAATAAACACAAAAGTCTTTATAGTCAAACCTTTCCAGTGCCTGAATTATTTTTTTTAAAGAATTATTTTATTTAACTTAATTAATTTATTTATTTTAATTTGATCAGAGAGGGACAAAGAGATAAAGAGAGAGAGACAGGGAAAATGAGAAAGCAAGCCACCAGGTCCAGGACTCAAACCATAGTAGGCTATACGGGAGTCCAGTGCCCTTAACCATCACGCCACCCGCCGGCCCCATGACTGGATTCTTTACGGTCTAAGTGTGTTGTCCTGATCATTCATCTACACAGATAACCACTGGAGACACAGATAAGTAAATTGTATAACGATCATAGGAATTCCATACCTTAATATTAGAAAACCATAAATCATTTTCATGTAAAGTAGCAAGGTAGACAGATGTAAGAAGTCCAATGCAGAGGGCAATGGTTCCGCCAATTGTAAATGACAGAATCTTCCATAATCTTCTATTAGTATGGCCTTTTAAAAAAGTCAAATGGATGAATAAGTCAGTAAAAAATTTAGAATAGTTCACTTTAGACTACCAAGTAAGCTAAGTTTTAGCTGCTGATCATTGCCTCTCCTGTACCTAACAGAGAGAGAGGTTCCTTTCTGTGAGCCCACAGACCTGTCTTCATTCTCTTATCTTTAACCCAGTGTATCTACCTGTTCCATTCTGCCAACCAGAATGTAAGCTTCTCAAGGATAAGTACATTATATTACCAATCCTAAATATGTAGTGCCTGCGCTTGGCATAGTTTAGTGACTACAGTTTGTTTATGAAGTTTGTTAAATAGAGGAATACTTGGGTTATGTGTCTAGGATGTAAACAATCTTTTAGATGACCTACTTACAGAGTGTGCATTATTCATTAAAAGCTACCAAAAAAAATTGATTATTTAAAAAAACACCCCAGGATCAGCAGATGGCTTAATGGCTACATTGCTGGACTTCCATGTAGTTGACCGTGGTTCAAGTCCTGGACCCGGTGGCCTAAAGTGATGCCAGGTGCGTGTGCATGTGTGTGTGTGTATGTGTCCAAGATCCTGAGAAGAGAATGGAGAAGAGATTGCAGCATGGCCATCCCCCAAGGGGGGGGTGATTTCTTGCTTTCTGTCTCTCTGTCTTTCTGGCAAATGCACGCACCCTACAGCAAAAATCTCTCAAAAAAATTTTTAAAAAAGAATAAATAAATAAATAAATAATACCTCACAGGAAAACATAATCTACCATAACTCAAGTTAAAGGGTGTATAAGCTATAACAGAAAAATTACTTATATCACACTTAAGCAAGCATATATATTCTTAATATTGGGTGAATATTTACAAACAAAAAGGTGAATATTCTGATAGGAAATAGTTTAAGACATGAAGAAGTGATGCACAAAACATGGCCAATAAACATAATAACCAGAAGAAAAGATGTTCATGATCATTAGTGTCAAACAAATGCAAATCAAAACAATGAGCTAGGGAACCACCAGTTAGCGTAATGGCTTTGTCGCTGGATTCCCACGTAGTCAACCGCGGTTCGCGTCCTGGACCCGGTGGCTTAAAACTCACACCGGGAGCATGTGCATGCGTGCCCAAGATCCTGAGAGGAGAATAGAGGAGAAGGGATTGTGGCGTGACCATCCCCCCGGGGGGTGATTTCTCGCTTTCTGTCTCTATGTCTTTCTCTGTCTTTCTGGCGAGTGCACTTGCCCTATAGCGAAAAAACCTCTCCAAAAACAAAACAAACAAAAAGAAAATGAGCTATGCTTTTTAAAAAAATCTTGGCTAATTTGATAGCTTATAAATGCTAATACTGTGCTTAATAAAAATATAAAAAACAGACCTTTTCAAATACCAATTGGTGGAAGAATAAGTCGGTACCTCTCTGGAATGCAACATAGGGAGTAAAGCCAACGAAATGAGCATGCCATTTGACTAGTATTCCACATCTAGGCATATACTCTCAGAAAAGTTAGTTTCATTTTTTTTTTTATTGCCAGAGGGCACCTGTGCTCTCCAGAAAGGGAGAGACAGAGAGAGGGACCAAGCAACCCCCAATGGACATGGTCATGATATAATCTCTTCTCCATTCTCCATCCCTTCAGGATTTGGGGCATGTATGCACATATGCCCAACATATTTTTCAAGCTATTGGAGCAGGGATCTGAATTATGGTCGGCCATATGGACCCCAGATCTCTTAACCATTAGGCTATGGTGCCAGTCCAATAATTATTGCTTTATAAATATTTTAGGATAATTATTATAGTTCTGTTTGTATTAGCAAAAGGTTAGAAAACCATTCTAATATTCAACAAAGAAATTAGTTAAATAGAATTATGCTACAACCACATAATGAAATGCTACCGCTGACAAGATTTTTAAAAATATGTTGACAGCCATATGTTTATAACATAACAAGAAGAAACAGCAAGTTACAAAACAGCACGTTGATTCCAATTTTGTAAAACTATATATGAACGCTTGTGGGTTTACACGTGCAGAGAATGACTTTTAGACAGCAAGATGAAGTGTCATTGGTGGTAGTCTTAGGATGGGTGGGTGGGTTTGTGGGAGTATTTTCTTCTTTTTTCCTTTTCTTTATAGTTTTCAGGGTTTTTTTCCCCCGTGACTTGAATAAATACTGCTTTGGTTAAAGTATTTCCCCCAAATTACTAGCTCTGGCTGGTGGAATTAACATGGCTGCAAATAATGTAAATTCTGGCAGACATCCAAAATGGCTGATGGGCATGGAACTTTTCAGGCTTATTTCTAAAATCTGGATCAAGCTAAGTTACAAAAGGAAATGAGAAGGCAAGAAATTGGTTATTAAGGCCATTTGATATATTGCTCAGCATTACACAACTTACCAACTTCTGATCACTTTTTTCACACACACACATAGAGACAGTTTCAAAATTTGATGGAAAATGAGAAGAGAAAAAATTTTGATTCATCTTTCAATACTTACATGAAATTAGAAACTCACCTAAGGTAAGGCTACTAGTGTGAACAGCATATCTATACCAGAAAAATTAGAAATAAACCAACATCTGAATGGTGGGGAAAAGCATTACTCTAGCTAGTCAAAGGGTCAGATTGGCATAACCACCGGTAAGGAATAGGCAACTGAAAAGCAAGGGGCTCTCTTTTACTTTTTTTAATCTATTGGTAACTGTTACTGTACAACCAATATCATCAAAAAGCCATCAGAATAAAAAGTGCCAGAACAAGTTTCCTCGATGTTAGGTCTCACCAATTTTTACCCTAGGAGATATTTTAATACATAGAAATAGAAGCAATCAAAAATGCTGCTTCAGTTTAAATCACCTACCAGATGCCAGTTTATTTTCCAACTTCACATTTTCTTCTTGTGCTTGAAACTCCTCAGAAACTTCTGTGGTGTTTACTCCTTTTCTTTGCCGGATGGACATCATGATGTCAAAGACCTCTACGCATTGTTCTTCCAACCACTCCTGCGAAGGACACAGAAGTAAAGGGCCCATCCACATGTCAACACCCTGTCTCCCCAGCACACCCTGGGTGCCTCTTGCTTTAGGGACTTCTTCACAGGTGCCATTTCTCCAGTAGTCTGCCCTCCCATTTTCCCATCCAAATCTGAATCAACCTTCAAAGGTACACTCAAGACACAATGCAAACAGTTATTTAACTCAACCTGTATTTATGAAGCACCTGTTCCACGGAGCCGCTGCCAGGACTTAGGGATACAGGTGAGCAACAACACAGACAAGCCTCTGCACGTCTTCCAGGAAGACTTACTTCTTTGGACACTCCAAATTCTGTTGATCTTTTTTATTCCCTGAGCCACAGCAATTCCCACGCATCTGTCACCTAATTATACAGTTTTATGTAATTTTTTACAATCACCTCATTACACAGTCTTATATAATTTAGTAGTAGGACTTCAGTACCTCCCACAGAACTAGCCACGTGGGAGGTACTCAATAGTAAATTTGTTGACAGTCAGATTGTGAAGAAGCATTGTTTGGTCTCAGGTGTTTTAAGACAATTCTCAGGAAAGCTTCAGGAATATGCCTCGCGGTGATGATGGCGGGGGTGTCCAATCAGGGCAGCTGCTATCCCAGGGAGCAACAGTGGGAGTAACTGCAGGGAGCAGGCGCCTGGTTTGGAAGCAAGTGGGAGGCGGGGGAGTGGTGGCAGTGAATAAGCTGATTCCAGTCCCCCAGAACATCTTGTTTCACGCCTTTGGATAATGAACAGCGTTCTGCTAATTATTTATTATACATGACCTATGGTCTGACATGACCGTTTCTTGTTTCGACAGTTTATTAGTTCCTAAAGGTAAACAGCTTGTACTATAGAACAGAACAAACCAACATTAAACAATTCATTTATTCGTTCAATCACACACACACACACACACACACACACACACACAAAGTGAGAAGGAAAACAGACTTAAGTGCTATGCCTTCAAGCACTGGAAATGCAGACGCTGGAGGAGGGAGGAAGAAAAGGAGTTATGGAAGTCTCGCAGGGATGGGCTAATTCCTCGAATGAATTAATCCTAGAGTCATGCTCTAAGGTGGGAGAAGAGTTTTTTTAAATGCCACAATTTATTCATTCTAACATGTCCAGACGAAAAAGCAACAAATATTGAAGTGTCAATTATGGGTCCAGCGTGGAGATGGTCCCACGAACTATGCATTAAAGTTCTTCCATCAAACGAAAACCAAAGCAATTTTAAATGTTTGAAAGGGACCTGAACACGACTGCTTATTAATAAGAAAGGCTGATATCGCAGTGCGCATCTCCTGGGCGCCGCAGGGCACTGAGCTCCGCTACCTGCGCACCACGCCCTGCAACACACACACACAAAGTGAGAAGGAAAACAGACTTAAGTGCTATGCCTTCAAGCACTGGAAATGCAGACGCTGGAGGAGGGAGGAAGAAAAGGAGTTATGGAAGTCTCGCAGGGATGGGCTAATTCCTCGAATGAATTAATCCTAGAGTCATGCTCTAAGGTGGGAGAAGAGTTTTTTTAAATGCCACAATTTATTCATTCTAACATGTCCAGACGAAAAAGCAACAAATATTGAAGTGTCAATTATGGGTCCAGCGTGGAGATGGTCCCACGAACTATGCATTAAAGTTCTTCCATCAAACGAAAACCAAAGCAATTTTAAATGTTTGAAAGGGACCTGAACACGACTGCTTATTAATAAGAAAGGCTGATATCGCAGTGCGCATCTCCTGGGCGCCGCAGGGCACTGAGCTCCGCTACCTGCGCACCACGCCCTGCAACACCTGACGTACCCATCAGATATTCATCGGGACGCCGGCGACCAGAGAAGTTCATGCGCTTGCTCCAGCTTACCCAGGACAGCAAGTGGCCATAGAGGACAGCGCTCAGGCCCTCCCGCTGCCTGCGCGGTCAACTGCGAAATAGCTCCGCAAACTTCCTCACCCGCGTTCCGGCCCAACCCCGCGTTTCGGGAGGCCACTGGCGCGCTCAGTCCCTCCGGACACTCCGAATGCCGCGGCCGCGCAT
>NW_006205257.1:2559937-2560597 GCF_000334495.1 Tupaia belangeri chinensis
GTGAGCCACAGACCTGCGCCCCGGCGGTGCTTACGCGCGGCTCCGGGTAGGGAACGAGGCCGGCCCGGCGGGACGGCGCGACAGTCCGCAGCGTACAACGCGGGGAAAGGGAGGACCACGCAGCGGCAAATCTTTGTGCAACACCCTGGAATTGGGAGGCTGGAGGGCGTCGACCGCCCCAGGGAAGGGGCGCGCCGAGGAGGCCGGGCCGCCGCGGCCGCATTCATAGGTCCTGGGAACCGTCCATCAACCTGAGTCCCCGCCTTGTCTCGTGCACACTGGCCGGAAGGAAGCGGCGCACTTCCGTTCTCTGGCCCCGCCCCGCGCCCTAGCTGTTCCGGAGACTTGAGCAGAGTAACCCTGGGTCGCAGGGAGGCTTGGACGTACCTCTCGTGCAGACGGGTACCAGTCGTCCCGGGATAGAGAGAAAGATGCAGCGTGGGGAGGAAGGTCCATGCAGCTCCGAGAAGGCGGAGGCGCCTCAAATCGACCTGTCAGGAGCAGCGGCGCCCCTGCGGTCCCAGGGCTTGAGGGCGGTGCGGGCGTGGGGGCTGCTGCGGGGCGAGGGCCGCTACCTGCCGGTGCCGTCCTGTTGGCGGATGAGAAGGGCCAGGTAAGGGAGGGGAGGCGAAAGGAAGGTCGAGTCAGGGCCCCCGCACC
>NW_006205257.1:2560893-2575903 GCF_000334495.1 Tupaia belangeri chinensis
CGCTCCCTGCCGGTGCCGTCCTGTTGGCGGATGAGAAGGGCCAGGTAAGGGAGGGGAGGCGAACGGAAGTTCGAGTCAGGCCCCTCGAACTTGTGCCTACGTCTCCGGTTGCAAGACGTGGCGAGCTCCTTTTCTGAGTCTTGACACACTCCAGCCCCCAACTGCCGCTTGGAAATCAAGTACTGACTGCCAGTGAAGGTACCCACAGAGATACTTAGACATCCAAAGATGTCCCTCTAGCGTTGGTGCCCCGGGCGCTATGTTCTATTTAGTTTTTCTTTTTTTCTTCGAAAATACGCTTCTTCGTATTCTCAATATGTTAAGTTATTCTATGTCCAAACTAGGTTGTCAGCCTCTTTTGAAGGCAGGTCCAGTGCTCTAAACCGTCATATCTTTATTAATCACACTATAAACAAAACCGATTATCAGCATATACCCAAAATCATACGTTAATTAATTTTTGTTATGGAGTGACCCTATGGAACCTCCATCTCTGAAATCGCCGGCCCATCGGTATAATTCCAGCAGGAAATCACTTCATCCCGAAGCCTTGCCCAGTCTCCCCTGCCGGATATTTTTCTCTGCCTTTGTGTGTCCATTGCTATTAATAACAAGCACACGTTCTGTGGGAATGGACAGAGATATGTGCTGGGGGGTTTTAATAAAAATTAATGTCAGCTGTTCATTCATATGGCACTTGTCATGTTTCAGTATCATCGTTGGTGTCTACTATGGACTTGAAGGCAGAGGGTAGGGACTGTATTTATAATCTTTTTCAGATTAAGATGCCTTACAACAAAATATATTTGTGTGTTTAATAAATATGTGAATCCAGTCCTTAAATAGGACTTTCCCCCTTCTTACTCTGAAGAGCCTTTTCTTTCGTTTTCCTAAAGTTCATAAAATTTTTTTAAGAGAGAATTTTGCTATAGGGCAGGAGTACTCCATGCAGACAGACAGTGAAAAATCAGCCCCCCAGGAGGGGATGGCCACACCACAGTCCCTTCTCCATTCTCCACTTGGGATTTTGGGCATGCACAGGCACCCCGTGTGAGTTTCAGGCCATCAGATCCTTGACTCAATTGTGGTCCGCCATGTGGGAGTCCAGGACATAACCATTATACCATCTGCTGATCGCAAAGTTTGTAAGTGGACTTTCTCCATGAGAGAAAGAGCTAACAGAGGTAACCTCAATAACCTCACAAAACAATCCACTCCCAGTCTTAGCCAGCATTATTTCACACCTTGGTGCTCAGGGGAGGTCTTGAACTGGGTTGGGAATGCAGAACCTTTCCCTTGAGGGTCCAGTGCACTATTGCTGTACCACCACCTGACTCGCTGTATAGGTTTTGTTCTTAAATTATCTCACTCTAGGGGAAAATGTAACTCATCTCTTGAGTAAAGGAAATCATACTCATCAACTTATGATTATTTTAATATGAAATGGCTTTACCAAGCAAGCAAACCTTTGAAACTTTTCTTAAGTAGGCACCCACTCCTGAGAATGAATAAGCCAATTAAGAATGATTCCTTAGGGTCCAGCCAGTGGTTAAGGCAGCTGGATCCCACGTAGCTAATAGCGTGGTTTGAATCTGGCACTGGTGGCTTGAAAAACACCCCAGGCACGTGTTCATGGTATCCAGAATCTCAAAAGGAGAAATGGAGGAGTAGGGATATGATGTGACCACTCCCCATGGGGGCGCCTTCTTTCTTTCCCTCTCTCTTTTCTTTGTGTTTCTCTGGGGAGTGCACATGCCCTCTAGCAAATGAAAAAGAATGAGTCTTTAGTTAAGATACAGTCACCCTGGGGGTAATGGATGATGAGTTAGAGGCCCTCACTCTACTGTTCTACTTCTGGCTATATAAACAAAGAGTCAGGGAGGCAGCATGAAGGAAGAGCTCTGGCAGTGGACTGACTGTACAGTAATACTTGTTTGCAGTTTGTTTGCTCTTGTCTTTCAGGCCAGTGATTGTTGAGCTACATATCTCAAAATACGATCTCAGGACCTGCAGCATCTCTATCACCAGCTTCTGGTCACTTATTAAAAGTGCAAATTTATCACATCCCATTGTGTAACTACGGCATCAGAATCTGTAAGGGAGGGTGGCCCACTAATCTGTTTGAAGAGGTTCTCCAGGTGATTTCTGTGCTCCAAACTACAACAGAACCTTGCTGCTCAATCTGTGGTCTGGTCTGATGCACCTGTGTATGTGCATCACCTGGAACCTTCTTAGAAATGCAGGATCTCAGGCCCTATCCAAGACCCAATAAGGCGAATCTGCATTTTAACATGATCCCCAGGTGAATGTACATCATGTATTGAGAAGCTGCACCAGAAGTCAATAATACAGGTCACCACACCTTTCCGTGGAAGTACCTTGCCTTGGGACCAAGGGTGAGAGCTCTGTTCTATTGGCTTTTTCCTATCTGATATATAATGCTCCATTTTAAATTACTCGACTTAGTACTATGAACGCTATTATTTTTAGTTTTTGCTATAGAGAGACAAGAGGCAGAGAAAGAGGGAAAGTGAGAAATCACCCCCCAATGGGGAATGGCCATGCCACCATCCCTTCTCTTCCACTTTCAGGATTTTGTACATGTATGCAACACATGTGCCTGGTATAATATTGAAGCTGGGTCTGGGACTTGAACCACAAAGTCAGCCATGTGGGATCCAGCCACCTTAACTTGCATGGCATTTGCTAGCCCCACTATGAACACTCATCATCATTCGTGCTTTCCGTGACAGTAGATCCTTCATTCTATCTGTATGGCATACTTTTCAGTCTCTGAGAGCTTCTCTTCCTCTTGAAAATCAATGATTCTCTGGCCTGTGACTATCATTGTAAGTCTGCTAACTCTTAAGTTTTTATGTCCAGGCATATCTCCTTATCTCCAGGTCCCATGTATCTACTGCCTATTGAACATTTCCATGTATGCAAGCACTTCACACTCAGCATGTTAAAAATTAAACTTATAGGGCCAGCAGATGGCGTGGTGTTTAAGGTGCTGGACTTCCACATGGTTGAACGTGGTTCAAGTCCTAGACCTGCGGCTTTCTCATTTTCTCTCTTTTGTGAGTACACATGCCCTATAGCAAGTTGAAACTAATAATAATAAAATAATTATTTTTAAAACTTTTAAAAATTCTCAAACTTGCTCTTCTATGTGTCCCATTTACCTTAATCGCTCAAGTTGAAAAACTGGGATCCAGACTTGATTCTTCCCTATTGTGTAATTCATATGTTGAATCAAGCATTGAGTCTTGTTGCATTTATTAAGTATCTCAGGCTTGTCCACTTTTCTCCATCTTTATTGCCATTACCTAATCTGAGTTACCATTTCTTGTCTGGATCATTTCAATAGCCTCTTGATATTTTTACCTCCATTTCTGTTGTCCGCAGTTGTTTCTTCAGTCCACCTGCCACATAATAACCAGAGTGATTTTACTATATATGTACACATACACACACACACCTCCATAAGCTCTTTAACAGATCTTGCAAAGATCTCGCTCAATTTACCTGTCCAGCCTCATCCTTACTTCCTGTTCACATAAATTTCTTTCAAAGTTTTGCCCCGTGACTTTTTATATTTTTTTTAAAAATTTTTTTGCCAGGGGCTGGCAGGTGACATGGTGGTTAAGGCATTGGATTCCCATATAGCTGACTGCAGTTTGAGTCCTGGGCCTGGCGTCTTGCTTTCTCACTCTCTCTCTCTCTCTGATCAAATTGAAGAAGAAGTAAGATAATTCTTTTTTATTTGAGAAAGAGATTTTTGCTAGAGAGTGTGTGGGCTTATTGCAGAGAAAGACAGAAAGCAAGAAGTCGCCCCCACACACACACCGCAATACCTTCTTCTCGTTCTCCTCTTGGGATCTTGGGCGCACACTCACACTCACCTGATGTGAGGTTTAAGCCACCAGGCTCAGCACTCAAACTGCTGTTGGCCATGCGGGAGCCCAGCATTATGCTATCTGCTGGTCCCTAAAATAAATCATTCAATTTTTTATTTTTTAATTTTTTGCAGAGGGCAAATGTGTTCACCAAAAAGGAAAAGTGAGAAAGCACCTCCCATGGGGAGTAGGCACACTGCAATCCCTTCTCCATTTCACCTTCCTTTCAGGATTTTAGGCATGTGCTCCTGGCATGTTCTTTTAGGCCACTGGGTCCTGAATTTCACCTGGGCAGTCAGGCACATGGGACCCAGCTACCTTAACCATCACGCCACTGGCTGCCCCACCCAACATTTTTTTAAAGAATTTTTAATTTAATTTATCATTTTAATTTTCTACAGGGCACATGTGCCCACCAGAGAGAGACAGAAGGAGAGAGTAAGAGGAAAAGTGAGAAAACAAGCTGCCAAATCTGGGACTTGAACTGCAGTCAGTCATGTGGGAGTCTACACATGGACTTAACCACCATACCACCTCCTGGTCCAGCCTCATAACGTTTTTTTCTTTAAAGAGATTTTTGGTATGGGACACATGCACTCACTGGAGAGACAGAAAGTGAGAAATCATCTCCCAGAGGGGATGGCCATGCTGCAATCCCTTCATTTTCCTCTCAGGATTTTGGGCACCCATGCACTTGCACCTGGTGTGAGTTTCAAGCTGCAGATCTGGGACTTGAACTGCAGTTCACCATGTGGGAATCCACTATGCCATCTGCTGGTCCTGCCCCACGACTTTCTATGAAAGGTTCTTGTACTTTCCTTACCTAACTGGCTACTATTCAGCCTTTAAGTCAGCTTAAATAGTCCTGTTGCCTCGTGTTCGTACCCTCATATATTCCTGTCTCAATACATCATGACTGTTTTGTGTCACCAGGAGAAGACTGGATGTGATGTGTGGGACTTCTGAGGGCAGGGCATAAAAGGCATCCTACTTTTTAGCCCTGATCATCCTGTGATCAGTCCATCAGAGATTTCACCAGCCTGTGGAGAAAGCCACATGGACGGTACCACCTTGCCAGTCGTGGGAACGCACTTTGTTTACCCCTCGAGCTACTCTATTCAGCCTTTTGATCATTCAGCCTTTTGATCTCTGCTGGTTTCTGGTTGGCTAACAACCACCACCACTTTGCCAGTCATGGATGGGAGTGAGCCATCTTTGAGATAGACTTGCCAGCCTCAGGTCAGCATTCCGATTAAAGTCATGAGAAATCCTGGGCCAGAACTTCTCATCTATGTCTCCCCTGAGTATCTGGCACACAGGGATGATAAGGATAATACTCATCCATTATTGTTTTAAGTCATTAATTTTTGGATAATTTTGTTATATGATGATAAATAAAATGATCCCCTATATGGATGTATCATAATTGATTTATTTTCATGTAAGTGGACATTTAATGTGTTTTTGGTTTTAGACTGCTATAAGTAACGCTTAAAGAACATACTTACATTTATGTAATTTTTAAGGATATATTTGTAGAAGTAGAATTGCTAAAACTCAAATCGTAAATTGTGATAAACATTGACCAACTAAATTCCAAAAAGTTTAAAAATTCTACTACATGGGGCCAGGAGGTGGCATGTGAGTTAAGGTGGCCCCGAATCTAACGTAGCTGATTCTGGGTATTGAGTCCTGGACCCAGTGACTTGAAAATCATGCCAGGCACATATGCAGATGTGCCCAAAATCCTGAGAGGAGACTCGAGGAGAAGGGATTCAGTTATGGACACACACCCCTAGAGCGGGGGGACTTTCTCACTTTCCCTCTCTCTCTAGTGAGCACACGTGCCCTATAACAACAACCACAATAAATTCTATTATCTTAAACTTCCACCAGTGTGTATTATGGTATGTATTTCTCCATGGCCCTGTCAATGGTGGATATTTTTAATCTTTCCCAATCTTAGGTGAACAAATAGTGTACAGGGCACTTCAAAAACTTCATGTAAAAATGAAATTAAGGTATGAGTTTATTTTGCAAAAATCTTTGAAATTCAAGTCTTTTTTCATAACATGCATTTTTCATGAATTTTTAAAAAGACTCCTCATTATTTTGTATGCATTTGTAGTGAGGTAGAGGCAATTATATCAGGTTAATTGGCTGTGTTTCTTTTTCTAAGTTTTGTCTTTTTTGTGTCCTTTGATCAATTCATCCATTTAATCCTGATTTAAAGGATTATTTATAGATATGAGTATTAACCTTTTGTCATACACATTGCAGATATTTTGATATGTTACAGATATGTTATTACTATTTTGTATCTGATATGATGTCTTTTGTAATGCAGAATTTTTCCATTTTTATATTGTCAAATATATCACTTTTCCTTTTCCATCATGCTTAGAAAAACCTTCCCTATCTCAAGATGGTAAATTTTGGGGGTCCAGCAGCTGGTGTCATGATTAAGGTGCTGGACTCCAGCATGGCTGACCATGGTTCAAGTCCCAAACATGGCAGCTTAGTTTCTCATTTTCCATCTTTGTCTCTCTCTGTTGAGTGCATGTGCCCTATAATAAATTAAAATAATAATAATAATAAAGTAATTATTTTAATAATTGTAAATTTTTTTTTTTTTAAGTTTTTTGAAAGTGACAAATCACCTTGGGTGAATGGCCATACCACAGTTCTTTTCTGTTCTCCTGTGATTTTGAATGTGCACACGCACTTGTGTCTGGTGTGATTGTCAAGCCACCAGATCCAGGACTTGAACTGTAGTTGGCCATGTGGGAGTCCAGTGCCTTCACCACATCACCTGCTGGCCCCAATTGTAAATTTTAAAAATACTTTCACCTAATATTTTTAAATTTTGTCTTTTTTTATATTAATAATACGGAGTAAGCTATCTGGCATAATTTTTTATACTTGGATAGTCATTTCACCATCATCCTTACCCTACTGATTTTAATTACTTGTACCACATACTAAATTCCTGTATGTATGTGACCAATTTATATTACTGTGTTTAAATTTGATTTGGAAAAAGAACTAGATGGGCGCTATGGTTTAGGTGGCTGGATCTTACTTGACTATGTGGTTCATCTCTGACCCGGTGGACTGTAAAATAGACTGGATGTAAGCATGTGTGCCCAAAATCCTGAAAGGAGATTATAAAGGGTAAGGGAGTGTGTTATGGTCATCTCCTACTCCTCACATTTTTCTTTCTTTCTTTCTTTTTTTTTTTTTTATAATCACACCTGACTGGCTTGTTTTATTGGAGAAGGGATCATGGAGTTAACAATGTGAAGACAGCTGGGACCTAAGGTTGAAAAGAACACCCTTCCCACCCCATACAAACCCACTACCCCAAATAAAAAATAACCAACTATGGGAGAGCAGCTGAGACAGCAACTTTGGGGCAGGGGAAGGAGACACAGAACTCCAGGGCAGCAGTGCAGAGACCATGGGTGTGCTGGGAGGGCCCAAAGGCAGCAGCTGTACGAGTAATGCAAGTATAAGTCTCTGCGTCTTCCATGTGGGTATGTATAAATATATAGAGATAAGTTGTTCTCTTTCCTCTTCTCTCCCTTCTGCTCCATGCTCACCGCGGTCCCAGCTCCACTTTCCACATAAGGGTGAAGGGAAGGGTGGGTTAATAAGTCATCATCAAATTGTGATCAGACCCACATCCATCAGCTTCTGGATTTTCTGTGGTATTACAGGATTTTTTAAGTGTTCGCTGAGTGCCTGGGCATCCTTCTGCATCTATTCCAGGATGAGCTGTATGGCTGGGTCACTCACAATCTGCTGCACCTCAGGATCGGCCATGGCCCTCCGCTTCACATCTTCAGGGCTGTCGTAGCGGTTGTACTGGGCCATCATGCAGCGTCGGTAACCATCTGCTGCCTTCTTACAGTTGGAGTCTAGGTCTAGTGCCTTTTGGTACACATCCATGGCTTTTGTGTAGTCCTTCATTGCTTCGAGGGCTGCTGCTTTCTCTGTGTAATCCTTGATGAAGGTTGGCTCCAGCTGAATACATTCCTCACAGTCCTTAAGTGCTAATAGTTGGTAAGTCCTTAATACTTACCAAACTCCAGGAGCTTGGTGTGGCAGGTCACTCGGTTGCTGTGCAATTTGGCATCCCGTGGGTTCCATTTGATGACTTCTGTATAATGTTTCATGGCCTGGGGATAATCCCCTTTCTGAAAATACTCATTGCCTTTTTTCTCCAAAGCCAGGTCAGGGTTTATGTAGGCCAGTCATTCTTGCTCCTTCAGGATTTTCTCTGCCTGCTGACATTTCTTGAGTACATGTAGGGTTCGGTGCTCTGCCAGAGACTTGTAGAAATGTATGGCATCCTTGTGCTTTTCTTCCTTGAAATAGTTGCCAATTCGAGCATAAGCTTGGCAATTTGTCGATAGTCCTCTCGGTTTTCTCTCCCCACTTCAATGGCTTTCTCATAAAGCTCTCAGCATTTATTGTAGTTACCCTTTTCAAAGAGTACCACTGCTTGATTGGTGAAATAAGTCATGTTGGTGGGGTCCAGTTCCTTGGCTCAGTCATAATGCTTCAAGGCTGTGGCCCAAATTTTTCTTCTTGTAGGCATCATTCCCAAGCTCTTTTTCTTTCAGTGCCTGCTTCATATTCTCTGGAAGATCTTCCATTGACTCTGGTTTGGTCTCCTTTTTGGGAGGAGAAAGTGGTGGTAGTGTTGGAACCTCTTCTTCCTTATCCGTACTGCCCAGATCCACTCCAAGGAGGACACTGAATGTGGTCATGATTCAGGGATCTTACAGTTTTGTGACCAGGTGCCCAGGTCAGAGGGTTTGTTTCATAGTTGCTCTATCAGTTCCCAGTAGGTAGGATCAGTGAGCAGTATTCTTGTCCTGGGGTTACTTTCCACCTTCTGATACAGATTCGGCATGTTGAAAGGGTTCATGAATTTCCTCTCTGCCAGCCGGGCTTCCATATTATGTAAACCTTTAAATTGAGGGTTGTTTGCTTCATGTTTTAAACCCTCCTCATAGGTTCGCTTGACTTCTTCAAATCGGTTTAAGAACTCAAGAGCTGCTGCTTTTCTTGAATAACCCTTGCCCCAGTCAGACTTTAGGTCAGTGGTTTTACAGCCATCCTCATAAGCCCTCTGGTAGCCTCCTTTCTTGGCATAGGCTGCAGACTCATTGCTGTAGAGCACATGGTTCTGGGGGGTGTCTAACTTAATTGCTTCTGAATAGCACTGTAAGGCATCATCGATGTTACCAGCACTCAGGGCCTTATTGCTCTTCTCTTTCAGCTCATTGACCTGCTCCATAGCCCGGCCCGGAACTTGGTTCTCCCCACGTTTTTTTGCACCATTGAAGTTGGGCTCACATATTTTTAATTACTGTTTCTTTGTAGAATACTTTGATACTTAGGACCAGAATTTAGTATTCATTATACTTTTGTTGTTATTGCCAGAGGACACATGTGCTTGCCAGAGAAAGATGGAGAGGGAGAAACCACTTCCCAATGAGATGTCACATTGAATCTCTTCTCCATTGCTTCATCCTGATGGGATTTAAGGCATGCATGCACATATCTGGTGTGTTTGTCAAGCTTCTGGGCCTGGATTTGAATTGTGGTCAGCTGTGTGGGATCTCAACTACTAGGCTACAGGGCCAGCCCTCCATTATATTTCTTTTAAACACATGTCTTAGCAATTTTTACACATTTGTTTGTTCAGATAAACCTTATAATCATTTACCAGTTCCCAAAAAAGAATCCATGCAGATTTTTAGTAGAATTCTATAAAACATATAGAAGTGTTTGAGAGAAATGCTTTATAATACTAACTATTCCCTTATAGGAACTGTAGGTATATTTAGTTAGACAGTTGGCCCACTTATATATATTTTCCCAACACTTGATTCCAGTTCACATTTCTCCGTTTCGTCCACAATTATTAACTTTTTAAATGTTTCGGTGAAAGTCACAGTAGGGTCTCCAAACCTCTATCCACAAAGATTTGTCTTCTCTTTCTCACTCTGTGTACATATAAAATAACCATTAAATTAACTATTTACAAATGGAAATTCTCTTGTTATCTGCGCACATTCCATTGGATTATTTTTTATACTTTTGTATATGATTCATGTCAGAGACCACAGAGCTAGGGTGTGTCTACGCATTCCTTTGGGTCTAGTTTTGCACTCTTAATTGTTGGGGAACATTCTAGGCATTAGTTTCCTCAGTAATCACAGATCATCCAGGAGTTGCACAGGAATTGACATTACACCAGATTTTTCTTTCCCTCCATGTATTTAAAGGCTCCTTCCCTGTGCGAGTCTTCAGAAAAGGTGTCATGAAATATTGTGAATATCTTTTCTCTTCCTTTGATCCATTTTGTATGAATTAGATTTGTAGTTGTTTAAAATATTGAAACGTATAGGTGGGTGAGCATAGGCACACAAGTATCCAAGGATTGTATTAAATGCAAAATAAAGTTAAAGTTAGCAAAGTAGTTAAACAATCAGTTTTGTTTCATTTCTTCCCTTAACACCTGCTACTCTTTTACCTCTACTTGTCTGTACTTTTTTTCATTTCCATGGTTACCACCTACACTTCTTTCATTTCCATGGTTAGAATAAGTCCTGTGATTGTATATTTTTGAAGGACATGAATAGTCAAGCAATTCAATTCAAGCCAATGATGATGCTTTATCACATAAGCTTTTTTTGCCAAATGTGCTGATTCCTAGTTGTTAGCTGTTCTAGCCCAAGAATCAGTGGTCGTGGCCAGTCCTTCCCCTTTGTTTCCTTGGACTGCTCTAATGTCATTCTCTGCAAAACAGGCATATGCACAGGTGTCTAAAAATCCTAGAAACAGATTTTTCCCTACCAACAGATGCTAAGGCGTATTGTCAGGTTTGGGATTTTTTTTTTTTTTTCCTGTAGGAAGAAGTAGAACTTTCAGCCAGAAATGGATGTGTTTCTAACACTCTTGAATTCAGACATTTTATCATGCCTTAAATGATGGCTAATCTAGCACTTGGCTGGATTTTCACTAACACTTATCAAGTGCTCCCCAAATGTTCCTGAGTCCACCCATGGATAATGATGAGATAGCTCAAAGGAGTCCTTATGAATAAGAATTCATAGGTTTGACAGTAATTTTCCAGGTCTGAAAGCTGCTAGGATGCAAACTATCCCAATAGCTGTGTGGATACTGTACTAGGTGGATTCTGTACTCTAGTAAATTAGTGATCCCTGCACGATGGAGGTAATAAGCCAGTTCATTTATATAAGAGCTTGCATTCTCAATGAAGATATCTCTCCTGCCAGCAGGGAGAAAACTGTGTTTTTTTTTTTTTTTTAAAAAAACAAGCTAAAAACTTTATTATTATATGTATATTATATATAAAAATCACACATAATATGTTCATTATATATTTTTTGAGTTCAATAAAACTTCATTTTAAATTTCAAATATATTTACATTCATTCACTGTACATCATTACAGAATACAAAATGAGATATTTCATTCAGAATACACTGTATATTTGGCTCAATCAAGGATATTATCATACGTGTTATTGTCAACAAATAATTTTCCATTTGTTTCTTATATATCTTGCCCACCCCCCGCCTTGATTCCCTACCTCTCACCCTGTGCCATTTTCTACCATCTTGCCACGCGGTCTCTGATATCTATGTTGTTTTCCATGCCTTTTTTATTTTATTCACATTTCATTGATTCATAAAAGATCTTAATTAAGCTAAATACTTTGAATAGCAAGTGCAGCTGATATATACAAATCTATGAACACATGTCTGACTTTAGGCATAAACCTCAGGGAGCAGAATGAACGTACTATAAAGTAGTACCTAGCTGGGGCTATATAGTTTACTGCAGTCATTACATAGGTATTGTTTTTATGCATTTTTTAATTTCAAGAAAAGCTGTTTTTTTTAAAAACAGTTTTAGTTTTATTAGATTAAAATAAAAATATGTTAAGAAAAGTTTGCTTAAGGCTTAAAGCCAGGAAAAAGGTTAGGATTCAGTTCTGACAGTAGGTAGGTGAACCTATCAACAGTTCCATAGGAGACAAAAATCCTTAAATCTGGAAATCAAAGCATAGAAGAAAATCAGTAATATTTTAGTCAAAAGTCATAAAATTCTACTTCACCAGTTCAGTCTCATGTAATTAATCTCTCTTCTGCTGAATTTGTAGTGTTACTATGGTCTGATCTTTCCGTTTAAATTCTGGAAGTTAACATTCAACGTTATTAATGACCTTTCCAGACTTATTCCTACCATTAGGTTGGCCATTCTCTTGGTTGTGTTTTGTACTTTTATTTCTGAGTTTCTGACTTTAGTTTTCTTGGTGTAGCACTCCCCTTAGAACTTCTTGGAGACCCGGTCTAGTGTTGGTAAATTCTTTCAGGTTTTATTTATGTGAGAATGTTTTTGCCTTTTCTTCCCATATGAAGGATAATCTTGCCAGGTATAGTATTCTTGGCTGAAATTGTTTTTTACTTAACATTATGAATGTATTTTCCCATTCTTTCATTGATTGCATTGTTTCTGGTAAGAGATCCGATGTTAACATAATGGAATATCCTTTGAAAGTAACTTGATGTTTCCCTCTTGCCAATTTTAGTATCTTGTCTCTGTCTGTGATTTTGGCCAAACTGGCTATGATGTGCCTTGGAGAAGATCTTCTTGGGTCAGTTCTATTTGAGGTCCTTTGTATTTCTTGGGTCTGGGTATTTGAATGCCCCTATAGGTTTGGAAAGGTTTTTTTTTTTTTTTTTTCACCAAGATTTCATGGAATACTTCTTAAATAAGACTCCCAAAGCACAGGTAATAATTCCTAAAATAGACAAGAGGGACTATATCAGACTAAGAAGTTTCTTTTTTTTTTTTTTTCAGTCTTTCATATAATTTTATTTTCTCCCTTCAACCATGATAATCTGATATCCAAATTTTGTCTTAACTGGTGGGTCTGTAAACACAGGTGTATCCATCCCACTGACTGGCAAGGTAAATGCTGCTTCTTGAAATGGTCCCGCCATGGACCCTCTGGTCATCCAACCCAAGTCACCCCCTTGCCTGGCTTATTCTTCACTATATTGTGTGGCCACTTCATTGAATCTCATTCCAGACTTTAACTTTTCCATGGCTTCCATAATTTTGCTGTGTTTTTCACATAGAATGTGTCTGACCTTTACTGCATTGCCACCACCTTTGGGACCCTGTGACTTCTTGTCAGCAGTATCACTCCCAGACGCTGCTCCCTCTTTACCCCCTTTTCCAGAACCACTTTTTCTTTTGGGCGGCATCTTCAAGACTTGCGGATAAATAGTCAACCGCTCCGGTGTCGTACAAGTCCCCTGACTAAGAAGTTTCTGCACAGCAATGGACACGGTAACAAGTGTGAATCGACAACCCTCAGAATGGGAAAATATTTTGGAAAATATGCCTCAGACAAGAGACTGATAACCAGAATACACAGGGAACTCAAGTGCCTTATGCAAAAAACAAAACAAAAAACCCCCAAAAAACCAAAAAACAAACAAAAAAAAAGACTAACCGAATTAAAAGATGGGAAAATGAGCTGAACAAAAATCTCCCTAAGGAGGACATACAAACAGCCAAAAAGCATGTGAGGAAATGCTCAATGCTCAACATTCCTCATCATAAGGGAGATACAGATTAAAGCCACAATGAAATACCACCTAACCCCTGCCAGAATTGCAAAGATTAAAAATATAAAAGTGGTAAGTGTTGGCAGGGATAGGGTGAAAAGGGAACTCTCCTACACTGTTGGTGGGAATGTAAACTGGTTCAGTCACTGTGGAGAACAATATGGAGGTTCCTCAAAGATCTACAAATAGAACTACCATTTGATCCAGCAATCCCACTTCTGGGTATCTACCCAAAGGACAGGATAACGCTCAGTCGGAAAAGCGCTTGCACATCAATGTTTATTGCAGCTTTATTTACGATCATTAAGACATGAAACCAACCCAAATGCCCACAAACTGATGAATGGATTAAAAAAGTGTGGCACATATACTGTATGGAATACTACTCAGCCATTAAAAAAGAAATTGGGACCAGCAGTTAGTGTAATGGCTATGTCACTTGACTCCCACAGTCAACCGTGGTTTGCATCCCGGACCCGGTGGCTTAAAACTCACACTGGGTGCATGTGCATGCGTGTCCAAGATCCTGAGAGGAGAATGGAGGAGAAAGGATTGCGGCGTGGCCATCCCCCCTGGGGGGTGATTTCTCGCTTTCTGTGTCTCTGTCTATCTCTGTCTTCCTGGCAAGCGCATGCGCCTTATAGCGAAAACCTCTCCAGGAAAAAAAAAAAAAAAAAAAGGTATAGAAAGTGGTCAGATATGATCTATTGATGTGTGAAGTAAGCCGGGATATGAAAGATATTGTATGTATCCACTTAGTATATACCAACTATCTGCACTTTATGGTAGAGATTGAAATATTGAAGGGCATAAATGCAGTGAAAATAGTGATAAGACAGTGTGGAATGGGGCAGGGGAAGAGTATAGTATGGAGAAGGATAGCAGAGAACAAATAGAGAGGCATGACATTAGTGGGATTCAGATATGGTTTATTACCCATTGATGATGACGTGTATAGTATTCTCAACTGGACAGGTCTGAGAAGTATTTCATGTTGGGTCAAATCTTTTTACAAGCAAAATGATAAATAGTGATTGAATGTTTAAAAAAATAATTGGAATAATAATAATCTGGAAAAAAATGAAAAGCTATTGGATAATTATGATGGGGATTTTAATGTCTTTGTTTTGACCGATATGAATGGTATTCCTTCTGGAAAAAGAAATGTAATATACTGTAAAGTTATATGTGGTTCAATGTAATATAAACAAGATGATGATAATAAAAAAAATTAAAAGATTTAATAGATTATCAATGCCCTTACTAATTTCTTCACTTTCTTCACTTTTTTTTTTTTTTTTTTTTTTTTTTTTCATCTTCTGAGATATCAGTTATCTGGATATGTTTGGGTACTTAATAGTATCCAGTATTTCTTATATGTTATTTTCATTTTTCTGTGTTATTTTCTCAGTCTTTTTTTTTTTTTT
>NW_006205257.1:2575996-2587580 GCF_000334495.1 Tupaia belangeri chinensis
GGGATGGTCACGCCGCAATCCCTTCTCCTCCATTCTCCTCCCGGGATCTTGGGCACGCACGCACACGCGCCCGGCGTGAGTTTTAAGCCACCGGGTCCAGG
Organism: Tupaia belangeri chinensis; assembly: GCF_000334495.1. Lineage (NCBI taxonomy): Eukaryota > Metazoa > Chordata > Mammalia > Scandentia > Tupaiidae > Tupaia > Tupaia belangeri. Next base: position 2,576,098 of record NW_006205257.1, read on the forward strand.
ACACGAACCGCGGTCGACTACGTGGGAGTCCCGCGACATAGCCATTACGCTAACTGCTGGTTCCCATTCTCAGTCTTTTTGATGAATTTTTCTAGGTCAGAGGTTCTGTCTTCTACATCTGATATTTGATTTTCTGCACCATCTAATCTGCTTTTAATACCTTCAAGGGTGGTTTTGATTTCCTGTATTACAGCCTTCATCTCTAGCAATTCCATTTGATTTTTTTTTTTATAGAGAGGTTTTTGCTATAGGGCATATGTACTTGCCAGAGAGACAGAAACAGAGAGATATAAAGCAAGGAATCACCAGAGTGAGAAATCACTCCCAAGAGGGGATGGCCATGCTGCAATCCCTCCTCCTCCTTCTCCTCTGTTCTCTGGATTTTGGGCACATACACACACACACACATAGGCACGTGCCGTGAGGGTTTTTTTTTTTGTTTTTGGACAAGAGATTTTTGCTATAGGCTGTGTTCACTTGCCAGAGAGAGAGAGAGACAGAGAGACAGAAAGTGAGAAATCACTCCCCAGGAGGGGTGGCAACAGTGCAATCTCTTCTCCATTCTCCTCTCGGGATCTTGGGCATGTACACACACGCGCCTGGTGAGAGTTTAAACCACCAGGTCCAGGACTCAAACTGTAGTCGACTGCATGGGAGTCCAGTGACATAGCCACTATGCCAACTGCTGGTCCCCCCTGCCATGAGTTTTAAGCCACCAAGTCCAGGACTCAAACCATGGTTGACTACGTGGGAATCCGGCGACGTAACCATTATGCCACTTGCTGATCCCTCATTTGATTCCTATTTATGGAGTGTATTTCCTTTTTCAGATTGTGCAAGAACTTTCTCACCTCCTAGAACTCATTGCCTCATTTCTCCTAGATCTTCTGGGGTTCATTGTCTTTCTTCTCTTTCATCTCTGTTAGCTTCATCACTATGAATAGTGTACATTTTTTATCTAACATTTTCACGAGTTCCACTGTATTGTCTGTGGAGGATGAGGAGTTATTCTTTTCCCTTAGGAGAGAAATGTTTTCTTGGCTTCTCATATTTCTTGTGCCTCTGCAGTGATTTCTGGTCATCTGATGGATTATGCTTTTTCCTAATTTTTGAAGTTAAGTCTGAGCATTCAGAGGCATGCAGGAGGTATTCTGCAATCTCTCTGCAGTTCCCTTTTTCTCCCTTTGTGTGGCAGATTCCTTGGGAATTGAGGATTATTCTGACCCTAGTAGATCTTGGGGTCAGGAGGGTGAAGTCTGGGCAGAAAATTTACAGTTGTCCTAGTCCCTGAAAGGGGCTGTTTAGAGCTCAAATGTGGATTGTGATTGGACTTTCTACGTCTAGGGATCAGGAGGGTGAAATATCTCTTTTTAAAGAATTATTTATATATTTAATTCCATTTATTATTATTTTTCAATTTGACCAGACAGAAACTGAGAGAGAGAGAAAGGGAGAGAAAGCCGCCAGGTCCAGGTCCAGGACTCAAACTGCTGTCAGCTATGTGGGAATCCAGCACATTTAACCACCATGTCACCTGTTGGCCCTCATTATACTTCTTTTAAACATGTCTTAGTAATTCTTTCAAAATAAAGAAGGTCATATAAGTGCCAGATAAACATTGTACCATGGAGAAGAATGAACATGGGGAATAGCTGTCAGTGTCTGCCACAACTCATGTGAAAAGTTCCTTTTTTTTTAAAGAGAGATTTAAGGGCATGTGTGTGTGCCAGAGAGACAGAGAGAGACAAAGAGGCAGAAAGTGAAAAATCACCTTCCGGGGTGTGGGGGATGGCCACCCACAGTCCCTTCTCCATTCTCCTCTTGGGATGGTGGCACACAGGTACACAGTCTTTTTGTTTGTTTGTTTATTTGTTTAAAGTACAAGGTTACTTTGGTGCAGAAAATTTTGAAGTCCATACATGGTTTTTTCATAATACACATTTTCCAAGGTACACAGTTTTAAGCTGTTGGGTTCAGGACTTGAACTGCGGTTGACTATGTGGGAATCCAGCAACGTAACCATTATGCGATCTGCTGGTCCTGAAAAGTTCTTTCATAGAAAAAAATGATATATATTGGGTCATTAGGAAAGTCATGACACATTTTTGCATGGAAAAATACGTCATGACTTTCCCGACTATCTAATCTAATATGTATTTTATGTATATACGTGTGTGTGTGTGTATATATATATATATATATATAGTCTAAACATACATACAGTACATCTATGGCAATAAAATTTCATGGGGCGGGTGTTAGAAAAATGTCTAGAAAGGTACTTTGGGAGAGAATGAAAAAAGATTGAAACATATAGATTGGACCCTGGCAGAATCCTAACACTGAGCTCTTTTTCTTTTTCTTTTTTTTTGAGAGTTTTTGTTTTTTGTTTTTTGTTTTTGTTTTTGTTTTTTGTTTTTTGTTTTTGCTATTGGGTTGTGTGCACTCACCAGAAAGACAAAGAGAGACAGAGAGACAGAAAGCAAGAAATCACTCCCCAGGGGAGATGGCCACGCTGCAATTCCTTCTTCTCCATTCTCCTCTTGGGATCTTGGGCACACACGCACATATGACTGGTGTGAGTTTAAGACCCTGGGTTCAAGACTTGAACTGCGGTCGACTACATGGGAGTCCAGTGACATAACCATTACGCTAACTGCTGGTCCCACACTAAGCTCTGCTCTTTTATTGGATTTTTTTTTTTTTAATACATAGATGTGGGCAGAGAAGGACAGACTAGAAATAACAGCTGAAAAATGGACAAGGATACTAACTGGGCTGCTGAAACGATACCTTAGAAATCAGTGGCTTAAACAAGACCTTTATTTCTGTCATGTAAGCAGTCCAGTTCAGGGGCCCAGAGTCTTTTTAACCAGGATGTCACACGTTTAAAAAAATTCTTTTTACATTGTAGTAAAATAAACTTTATTATAGGAACCATTTTTAAGCATACAGCTCAATGATGTCAAGCACATTCATACAAATGCAGCCACTGCCACCATCCATCTCCAGTGCTCTTTCTACTTTGTGAGACTGAAACTCTAGTCCCGTTAAACAGTAACTCCCTACTCCACCCCCTACCACCATTCTCCTTTTCATCTCTACTATTTTCACTATTCTATAGGACCTCGCATAAGTAAAAATCATACAGTATATCTTTCTGTGACTTATTTCACATAGCATAATGTCCTCAAGGTTCATACCCTTTGTAGCATGGGTCAGAATTTCCTTCCTTCCTCCCATCCCCTTTTTAGTTTCCTGCTATAGGTGCATGCGTTTGCTGGAGAGAGACAGAGCGAAAGTGAGAAATCCTGCCCCCCACCCCCCGGGCGTGTATGACCACATTGCAGTCCCTTCTCCATTCTCCATTTGGGCATGCATGCACACACATCCAGTGTGATCTTCAAGCCACTAGGTACAAGACAAACTGTGGTCAGCCATGTGGGAGTCCAGTGCCTTAACCACCACACCACCTGCTGACCCCCAGAATTTCCTTTCATGGTATGATTTTATTCCATTTTGCATATTCTTCATCTTTGATGGACACTTGTATTGCTTCCGCATTTTAGATATTGTGAATAATGCCACTGTAGATGAACATAGGTATGCGAGTAACAAATGTCTGTCTTTTTGTGTGTGTGTGTGTGTGTGTGTTTTGTTTGTTTGTTTGTTTTTTTCATATACACCTTCCTACCCCTCAAAGTGGAATTGCAATTGCTGGATCATATGGTAATTCTGATTTTTTGAGTAACCACTATACTTTTTTCCACTGTAGCTGTACTATTTTATGCTTCCACCAACAGTGCACAAGGGTTCCAATTTCTCCAGATCCTTACCAACACTTGTTATTTTCTGTTTTGTATTTGATAGTAGCCATCCTAATGGGTTTGAGGTGATGTCTCAGTGTAGTTTTGATTTGCATTTCCCTGATAATGATGTTTAGCATTTTTTCCTATGCGTATTCACTACTTGTATATCTTCTTTGGAGAAATGTCTGCTAAAGTCGTTTGTCCACTTCTGAATCAGATTTTTTTGGTTGTTGAGTTTTAAGAGTTCTGTATCACATTTGTTTTGGTAGTCAGTGATGGCTCATAACCACATTCACATAACAACCAGCAAAGAGAAAGAAGGGAAGGGAATGGAATTTCCTCTTAATATTTTTTAAATGCCAGAGTGCATGCACGTACATGAGAGGAAGCATCCCTCCTCCTTAGCATAAGTAAGGCCTAGTTATGCTGCAATCTTTTTTCCTACAATTCTTCACCCTGGGTGAGTGCACATGTGCCAGGCCTGTTTTTCTTTCTTTTTTTAAAAGAGGTTTTTGCCTTGGGGCACATGTACTCACCAAAGAGAGACAGAAACGGTGAGAGAGAGAGAGAGTGAGAAATCACTCTCTGAGGGGATGGCCACGCTGCAGTCCCTTCTCCTCCATTCTCCCGGCATCTTGGGCACTCATGCACATGTGCCCAGCATGAGTTTCTTTTTCTTTTTTTTTATTTGAGAGGTTTTGCTATAGGGTGCGTGTGCTCGCCAGAAAGACAGAGAGAGACAGAGAGACAGAAAGCGTGAAATCACCCCCCGGGGGGATGGCCACACCACAATCCCTTCTCCTCCATTCTCCTCTTGGGGTCTTGAGCACTTATGCACACGCGCCCGGTGTGAGTTTACGCCACGGGGTCCAGGACTCAAGCCACAGTCGATACAGCCATTATGCCGTCTGCTGGTCCCAACCCAGCATGAGTTTCAAGATGACCCAGGACTTTAAACACAGTCAGCCACGTGGGAATCTAGCAATGTAACTGCTATGCCATCTGCTAGCCCCAATCCGGCCTGTTTTTCAAGCTGCTGGAGCCAGGAGTTGGACCCTGGCTGGTCATGTGGAATGTAGTTTCCTTTGCACAAAGTAACTGAATTACAGCAATTTCCCTTAATTTTTTTTTTCTTTTTTTGGAGAGGTTTTTGCTATAGGGCGCATGCACTCACCAGAAAGACAGAGACAGAGAGACAGAAAGTGAGAAATCACCCCCCAGGGGAGATGGCCACGCCGCAATCCCTTCTTCCCCATTCTTCTCTTGGGATCTTGGGCACGCACGCACATGCCTGGCATGAGTTTAAGCCACTGGGTCCGGGACTCAAACTGTGGTCAACTACATGGAAGTCCAGCTACATAGCCATTATGCTAACTGCTGGTCCCAATTTCCCTTAATTTTAAGAGCACAATCCAGATGTTTCATATAATACTATTTATTGGGTTGTTGGAAAAGTCATGACAGATTTTTGCATAGAAAAACAGAAAAAATACATCATAACTTTTGCAACAATCCAATATGTCCCATTTGCCACAATTTGGTCACTTGGCCTTAGGGAGCTACGAGGAAGGTTGGGAAATACAGTCTAGCTGACCAGCTTTTGTGTCACCTGAAAGTTCTATTATGGAAGAAAAGGATGGATATGAGGAACAACTGGTAGTATCTGTCACAATTCCTGTGAAAAGTTCTTTGGCAGTTCAAGTCCTGGACCCAGTGGCTTGAAACTCATGCCGGGTGTGCATGCATGCGAGCCTCAAATCCCAAGAGGAGAATGGAGAAGAAACTGTGACGTGGCCATCCCCTGGAGGGTGATTCCTTGCTTTCTGTTTCTCTCTGTCTCTCCAAATGCCCTATAGCAAAAATCTCTCTCAAAAGAATTGCTGAAGATGCATGCACTCACCAGAAAGTGATTGAGACAGAGAGGCGAGAGAGAGAGAGAGAGAGAGAGAGAGGAGGAAGCACCTCAATGGGATAGTCATACTGCAGTCCCTCCTGCTTCGTTTCATTCATCCTGTGGAATGTGTGTTTCTCAAGTCCTGAAGACTGGGGCTCAAACTTGTGGGCTATGTGGAATCAGACTCCCTAATTCATAGACTATGGAGCTGGTCCCTGGAATGTTCTCTTTGAAGTTTACGGTTAAATGTGTATTATTTCACACACACTATTTGTCTTGATTCTTTGATCATCATACACTTTGTAAACACAAGTAGTATAAGAATTATTTTATAAAGAAGCTTGTGCATGGGAATGGTTTAGGACTGAGGAAGAAAAGCAGCATAGCTATTAGTATCAGTAAAGGGTCCAACATTAATCTAAAAGATACATGATTATCTGATTAGCTGCTACATACAGATTCCCTAGTTGTAAATTTTCTCCCATATTTCATGGAAAAACAGATTTCTCCCTTTTTTGTTTTTTAACTGGAAATTGAATTTTATTGGGTTAGGTTTTTACTAGTAGAGCTCTCTCTCAGGGACATTTAGAAAATCAATTAGTAGATGTTTGTTAAGTGTTTGAGTAAATCAGCTGAAAGGTGTTATGTAAATGCAAATTACTATGTAGACAAGATTTGCTGTCTTCTTGAGTTTCAGACATCCTTAGGGTATTTAATACAAGGTATGGGTGCAGCTAGAATTCGATTCTGGCACTTCTGTTTACAGGAGACAAGTGTTATTGTTTTACAGTTTCGTTTTAATTAGATATCATGCCTTTTGTATCTCACTTCCACACATATTCTTTTTGTTTGGTGAGGCAGAGGATAGCTGGAAATATGGCTACTAAGCTCTCATTCCATTTAATCTTTTAAGAGTAAATTACATCAATGAGTTACAGTTAAAATACAACTACTAACTTGGTTTTATTTTTGCTGCTTTTGCTATTTCTCTTCCCGATCACAAGGCCATTTGATAGAACTAGAAAAGCTACAGACTGGGCCTTTAGGACAGCACCCCAGATGAAGAAGCTGGCATCTGTACTGGCTTGCAAGTACACTTCAGAACTAGGACTGCTCTGCACCAGAGTCCTGCAGATGAAACGTCCTTGTGAGAGGGCTGATAAATAAACTGACACAGATGTGTGAGATCCTGGTACAATTTGGACAGGCTATTTTGTACCTTCCCCAAGAACTTTCTTTTCCACTTGGATGAATGGTGTTCACTCTCATGGCCTCAGCAGTGGATTATATTGAGTGCATGCAATCTCTAAGTATGGGTCTGTCTCCTAGGGGCTAAGTTTTGCCAATGCAGTCAGCTCTTAAGCTTATTAAGGGAAAAGGCCATTTTCATGGTTTTCTTGTATTCAACACAGCAGGTGAAAATAAGTCCTACATGGTAATTTATAAGTGTGAAAATTAATCATCGATACTTTTCTGAATTTAACATGATGGTAATGTTCTAACACTTTCTTCTCAACTGTCACCTTTTCTCATATTAAAGTGAATTGTATACAGTACCTTAGGCACTGATAAAATAGGTTTGTCTTTTTGGTATACATAAATTTTTATAATTTTTTTCTTAAGCTTATTTCTTCCTTGAGAGCACTGCCAACCAGGTCCTGTTATAGACCCTGTTGTCATGCTGTGATCTGCCCCCAGCTTCAGCCCAGTCCTGGATAATGGACACAACTGTGCCTGGTAAACTCAGGGAAATCTCTGGGCACAAAATTAGAACCTTCCTATGTGGGTCAGCCTCAAAATACGTCCCATTTTACTGTTGTGTCACCATCCTGCCCATAGAATTTTTATTTTGTCTCGAGTGTCCTTCACAACACAAACCAGTATGGTTCTAAGGTTCCTTCCCAAGGCTGTAGCTTTGATGCCATGATATAAGGGCAGTTTAATTTTTCCCCTCTTCAGCTCAGCAACCTCTGAGCTCATATAGATGGCCAGGCCTTTTATATTATGTATAGGTCATCATATCTTTACAACTCTACATCTGTTTTACTGATGAAGAAACTGAAGATTAAAACAGGTTGAATGCTTAATCAAAGTTACATAGCTTGCTGTGCTAGGACTGGAGCTAAGCACTGTCCAGAAGTGCATCAGACCCTGACTAGGTATTTTATAGACCGTGTCATTTAATCCATAAAACTGTTCAAGAAAGTATTGTAACATCAATTTTAATTTTACATTTAAGAAAAGGGAGAAAATAATTGGACTCCTAGGGTTTAGACAGTAAGCCAAGATCTACTCTGAACCAGCTGGGGAAACTATATGCACCCATGTGCAATTCTTGGTGGGCTGGACACAGGCCTGTGTTCCCTGCTTACTTCAGATGGGACATGGTGATTGCTTTCTTATTAGGAAAAGCCATGCTTTCTACCTCCCCTACTGTTTCTTTATTTATTCATTTTGTTGTTGTTGTTAAAGAATTATTTAATTTTATTATTTTTTTAATTTGACCAGAGAGAGAGGGAAAGTAAGAAATTAAGCTGCCAGGTCTGGGACTCAAACCATGGTTGGCCACCTGGAGGCTAGCACCTTACCCACCCGGCCACCTGCCGGCTTCATCCTCCCCTATTGTTACAGAGTAATTTAAAAATAGCAGACGATACACTTAGGCCTCTTTATTACCATGTGTGGACTGAGCACAAGGTTGCTCTGAGTTGGTACAGATGCTGAAGAGCCTCATTTGAAGGAGTTTTGACCCTACAAAGTAGTACTCTGCATGACCTCCATTATCATTAAAAGGAGACACTACCTCCTCAACTTTTCTCATTCTCCATATAGAGAAGAGTTTAGAAAATGAAGATAACAGGGCTGGGAGGTGGCGTGGAGGTTTAGGTGGCTTACTTTGAAGTTTGAATCCTGGAACCAGGTGATTTGAAAATCACACTGGGTGCATGTGTGTGCATGCCCAAAATTCCAAGAAGAGAATAAAGAGGGGATTGTAGCATGGCCATTGCCCCCAAGAGTGATTTCTCACTCTCTCTCTGTCTCTCTCCAATGAGTACACATGTCCTATAGCAACCAACCAACCAACCAACCAAAAAAAAAACCCCAAAAACCCAGACTTAAAAAACAAAAGCCAAAAAACAAAATATTAAAACCACTGTTTTTAATCCAGTGCTTAATTACTTTAGCATGATTTCTTGTAGAATTCTTATTAGGAAAAGCCATGCTTTCTACCTCCCCTACTGTTTCTTTATTTATTCATTTTGTTGTTGTTGTTAAAGAATTATTTAATTTTATTATTTTTTTAATTTGACCAGAGAGAGAGGGAAAGTAAGAAATTAAGCTGCCAGGTCTGGGACTCAAACCATGGTTGGCCACCTGGAGGCTAGCACCTTACCCACCCGGCCACCTGCCGGCTTCATCCTCCCCTATTGTTACAGAGTAATTTAAAAATAGCAGACGATACACTTAGGCCTCTTTATTACCATGTGTGGACTGAGCACAAGGTTGCTCTGAGTTGGTACAGATGCTGAAGAGCCTCATTTGAAGGAGTTTTGACCCTACAAAGTAGTACTCTGCATGACCTCCATTATCATTAAAAGGAGACACTACCTCCTCAACTTTTCTCATTCTCCATATAGAGAAGAGTTTAGAAAATGAAGATAACAGGGCTGGGAGGTGGCGTGGAGGTTTAGGTGGCTTACTTTGAAGTTTGAATCCTGGAACCAGGTGATTTGAAAATCACACTGGGTGCATGTGTGTGCATGCCCAAAATTCCAAGAAGAGAATAAAGAGGGGATTGTAGCATGGCCATTGCCCCCAAGAGTGATTTCTCACTCTCTCTCTGTCTCTCTCCAATGAGTACACATGTCCTATAGCAACCAACCAACCAACCAACCAAAAAAAAAACCCCAAAAACCCAGACTTAAAAAACAAAAGCCAAAAAACAAAATATTAAAACCACTGTTTTTAATCCAGTGCTTAATTACTTTAGCATGATTTCTTGTAGAATGTTAGCTATGGAGGAGCAGGAAGAAATGCAGTTTAAGATTTGAACCACGTCCTGCTGTACTTTTTCTCATGAGCCTGAAATAGAATTTTTCTAACACCTTTTGTGGTTGGAAATACTGAATTTAAATAGAATTGCAGATACAAACAAAAAGAGCAAGATGTAGATTGATGTGCCTATTTCAGTAAAACATACCCACGGTATTTCTGAAACATGGATACTAAAATTAATAATATGACAAGTGGAGAAAACCAAAAAGTTGGAGATGTACACTGTAGTGACAATAAGTCTTTAAATAACATTAGTAGGTGCTAATAAAAGATCTGAAAAATGAATAGCATGTCTTATTTTGCTGAGGGTCTCTATAATTTTCCATCATGTACACATTTAAGATAACATGTTATTAATAATTTATTATTTTTAAGACTATTTCATATGAGAAGAGAGATACTTGACAGGGTTTTGCCATGTTGCAGTCCTTCCACCAGACCTCCAGGATCACAGGTGTGTGAGGACATAGTCAGATCACCCCAGGACCTGGGCCTCTTGCATGGCTCCAGTAGTATATAGTGGTACCTTACTGCCTGTTCAAAAGTGGTTGCACCATATTACTAATTTAAAAAATATTTGATAGAGTCCAGCAGGTGGTGTGGTGAAGGTACTATACTTCCACATAGATGATTGTAGTCTGAGTCTCAGTGGCTTGAAAATTATGCCAGGTGTGTGTGTGTGTGTGTGTGTGCCCAAAATCCAGAGAGGAGAATGGAGAAGAAATTGTGGCACAGCCATCCTCTCTGGGGGGTGGTTTCTCACCTTCCCTCTCACTGTTTCTCTGTGCAGTGAGTGCATGCACCCTGTGGCAAAAACGTTAAAAAAATAAAAAGTTATATTTGATTACTGATACCAGGAACAATGACATGGACTTTAATAAATATAATAAATATTTTCATTTTTGCCATTATCAAAGGATAAAGCTGAGAAATTGGTGAGGTGAAATAGCTGGATCTGAGATCTTGGTTAAGGATTCATTATTTTCCTATTTGTCTAGGTAAAATTCCATCTATCTAACATGTAGTCTTCTTAAAGGCCCCACGACCATCAGATGGTGTAATGGTTATATTGTTGGACTCCCACATAGTCAACAGAGGTTCAAGTCCTGGACTCAGTGGTTTAGAACTCATGTTTGGTGTGTGTGTGTGCATGCCCCAAATCATTAAGAGTTAGAATGGAAGAGAAGGGACTGTAGCATGGCCATCACCCCACGGGGGTGACTTCTTTTTTTTTTCCTTTCTCTCTTGTTTTTCTGGCAAGTGCATGTGCCCTATAGCAAAAACTCTTTAAGAAACAACAACAACAACAAACCCTATGTACCTCATTACTACCACAGAAGTATCCATGTTATAGTCAGTTTTGCAGTTACAGGATGGCACCTTAACTATCTAGATAACACAACTGCACAAGTAATACAACTGGTGTAAATCTGGCTGAGTTAAGAAGCAAAGACACCAACATGGTTATTTTTTCCCCAACACGATTATTTTATGGCAGTAAGAATTTATATTTTATTAATTTTTAAGATGATTATTCATACATTAAATGGCTGTACATCATTTAGATTGTGAAGAGACTTTACCCAGCATGAAATACACCTCAGTCCAGCCCAGTTGAGACTATTACACACACCCTCGTCAACAGATAAAAATCCTTATCTTTGTCCCATAAATGTCTTACCTCTCCATCCCCCCCCCCACCAAATTTCCTTTCCTACGCTCTT
>NW_006205257.1:2587590-2594316 GCF_000334495.1 Tupaia belangeri chinensis
TCCATTTTGTTTCTAGTGTCCATTACAATTTTTAATGCTTTTATGTTCTCCAGTCCTATTGCAGAGACTTTTATAGAGTGTGGACAGTTGGTATATGTTAAGTGGAGGCATACAATGTCTGTCTTTTATAGCTTGACTTGCTTTACATGACTAAAATTTTAACTTTTTAAAAAAATAATTATTTTATTTCATTTATCATCATCATTTGTTTAATTTGACCAGAGAGAGACAGAGAGAGAGAAAGGGAAAGTAGGAAAGCAATCCTCCAGGTCTGGGACTTCAACCGTGGTCAGCCATGTGGGAGGCCAGTGCTTTGACCACCACACCACCTGCTGGCCCCAAATTTTAACTTTAATTCAATAGAAGATGTACTATGATTGACTTTTGTAAGGTAAACAATTTAAATAGTGATCACCCATTATTGAGAGAAAAAACACCCCAAATCTTGGGACTAGCAGTTAGCGTAATGGCTATGTCACTGGACTAGCATGTAGTTGGCCGCAGTTCGCGTCCTGGACCTGGTGGCTTAAAACTCATGCCGGGCGCGTATGCATGCGTGCCCAAAATCCCGAGAGGAGAATGGAGAAGGGATTGCGGCATGGCCATCCCCCCTGGAGGGTGATTTCTCGCTTTCTGTCTGTCTCTCTCTGTCTGGCAAGCGCACACACCCTATAGCAAAAACCTCTCCAAACAAACAAACAAAAAACCCAAATCTTGGACTACCTGATTTGAAAGATAATAGCAGATACAGTATACTAAATAATATAACACCAGAAAAGTGAGATCTATAGTTCCCCAACACAGAATGCAGGAATAATGGATTTTGTTGCATGTGTAGGATTCTGGAAATGGTTCAAGTATCTTACACTCATTGGATTTTGAGATATACACCAATACGTATTACCTATGTTACCTAAGTCTAGTGTGTGGTACCAATTAAAAACAGGCACTTCTCTAAGACTTTATAGGGCCAAAAGTGTTGTTTTACATTTTTGCTGACTGATTTGGAAGAAATCTATTTAGGAGAGTATGTTACTTTCTTAGCTTTACCAGCTTAATCAGCAGGTCTATACCAAAGCGAACCTCCTCACCGCCTGTGAGTTGGGCTTTAAGAGTCATATGTGCTATTCATTATAGAGAAGTTCATCTAAGACTGTTTTCTTTATATCCTGGATTATTGAAGTCAATTGTCACCCCAGTTGAGAGGATTAGTTACTTGTGGTTACCTGCACCATTGGTTACATATGCATGGTATGACCACATCAGCAGTGGTAGTGTCCAGAACACTGAAAGCATGAAGCAATGAGGGCTAATATCAACACTGCACGGTTGTCAAAAGGAAAATATTTTTTATGTCAGCACCACTTAAGTAATTACTGAATTATGCATCATTATTTTAAACAAGCTGCGTTTGGCTTTAAATATCTGAGATGATAAGACAGAACAGATGTAAAAATTACAGAGGAAGAATCAATATAACTTAGTTATAAAAACTATTATAAAGGGGCCGGCAGGTGGGGTGTGGTGGTTAAAGGTGCTGGATTCCCACGTGGCCTACCACAGTTCAAGTCCCAGACCTAGTAGCTTGCTATCTCTCCTTTTCCCTTTCTCTCTCTCTGGTCAAACTGAAAAATAATAACACATGGAATTAAATAAATAAATGATTCTTAAAAAAAATTGCAAAAAGCTTTCTTTAGAGTCCAGCTGGTGGTGTAGTGGTTATGGTGCCATACTCCCATGTAGTTGACTGCGGTTCCAATCCTGGACCTGATGGCTTCAAACTCATGTCAGGCACATGTGTGTGTGTGTGTGTGTGCTCATAATCCCAAGAGGAGAATAGAGGAAAAGGGACTGCAGTGTGGCCATCCACCCTGGGGGACGATTTCTCACTTTTTGTCTCTGTCTCTTGGGTGAGCACATGCACCTACAGCAAAACTCTCTAAAAATTCCAACTAATCTAATCCCTCCCACTCCCCCCACCAAAGAAAATATTTCCCATTAACCCAATCCTCACTTCACCACCCCCCGCCAACAAAAAGCTTTAAACATTTTCCTTTCTGGTAGCTTTAACATACAAGTTATAGCACTGACCTAATTCAGAGGTCAACAAACTTCTATCAAGCAGACAAAAATAATTTGAGTTTTGTGGGCCTTACTGTCTCTCACAATGATTCAGTGCTACTATTACACCTTGAAAATAGCCACATATGATATGCAAATAAATGGTTATGTTCCAATAAAACTTTATAAGTTTTATAGGTGGTAGGCTAGATTTGAAGTGATAGTTATGGTTTGCCAATGTCTCTTCTATATCAAAGCTATCCAAGAAAACTGTAATGTGAGCCACATATGTAATTTAAAATGCCTTGTAGCTATATTCAAAAATAAAAAATGGTGAAATTAATTTTAATAATATATTTTATTTAATTGAGTATGTCCCAAATATCACTTTAACATGTCATCAATATAAAAAGCTATTAAGATACTTTACATTTCTTTCTGTGCTAAGTCTTTGTCATTACTGGTGTATTTTATACTTGAAGCTTATTAGCTGTATTTCAAGTGCTCAGAAGCCACATGTGGGCTAGGGGCTACCAAACAGGATGATGTGTTCTAGACCTTCTATGCTAGAATTCTTATTGGGCATATTTATATAGAAAAATACGTCATGACTTTCCCAACGACTCAGTACAACTAACTCTGGACTTCAGTGACAGTGTTGAAGTTTGGGGGATAAGATTATGTTGCCTCTGGGAAACACAGGACAAGAGGTTTCTGCCAGTAGGAAACATTATTTGGCCTCAGTTACTTAAAGCTATGGTGGCCTGATTCTAAGGCCACCACAAATTGATAACCAGACATTAGTGTCACTTGCTAATGCAGCAAACCTGACATCAAAAAATACTTGATATAGGGACCAGCAGTTAGCGTAATGGCTATGTCGCTGAACTCCCACGTAGTTGACCGCGGTTCGCGTCCCGGACCCAGTGGCTTAAACTCACACCGGGCCCGTGTGCGTGCGTGCCCAAGATCCCGAGAGGAGAATGGAGGAGAAGGGATTGCGGTGTGGCCATCCCCCCTGGGGGGTGATTTCTCGCTTTTTGTCTCTCTGTCTCTCTCTGTCTGTCTGGTGAGCGCACACACCCTATAGCGAAAACTTCTCCCACCGCCCCTCCCCCAAAAATACTTGATACAGACCACAAAATGGTCAAGATGTCAACATATATCTTTTTAAAGAACAAATTAATTAATTTTAATTTGACCAGAGAGGGATTGAGTGAGAGAGAGCAAGAGAGACAAAAAGTGAGAAAGCAAGCCACCAGTCCAGGACTTAAACTGTGGTTGGTAATGAGGGAGTCCTGTGCCCTTAACCACCACACCACCTGTCTGCCCCCACAACATGTTATTGTAATCTTTGGCTTTCAATGAAGTGTGCTAATTGTCATTTAGCAGAACTAGTCTCTAGCACTTTTATTACAATAGAATTGAAAGCATATGAGAAGCATGTGATGGGAAGATTAAGTGAAGAACTGTATACCAAGGGGAAAAATCTTCAAAATTAGATTGAATTTTAAAAAGGATTAAAAACACTAAATACTTTTCAATAGTATTTGTGTAACACAGTTTAATGCTAGTCAGCAATAGTTTAACAAGTTACCAAAGGGCAATCATAAATTTATCCCAGGAAGTTCTGAATTATTTAAATACAAGTTTCTAAGTAGTCAAATCAACATTTCTAAGATAATAACCTGTTATAAAAAAAAACTTAAGAGTCAAGTGTTTTTAACAAAAATTTATTACCAAAATACAATATTAAAGTCAATACATGACAAACTCCTGTAAAGCAAAATAAATTATTCTAACATTGTACAGTATTTCCAAAGGTAGTTATAGAAGCGCTAAAGACCTTGCTTCACTGTTAGGAACAGATAAACTGTTCTACCATGAACACAATCCTAGAGTTTCGGCTTTAAGGCATGCAACTCGATGTGCAGGATAATTTTACAAAATGCAAATCACCCTCTTTTAATTAGATACAGTGTCAGAATTAACTGCAGTCTTTATATGTCAGTGTTCCAGAAATTTTATACTTTGGCTATAGAAGCAATGCCATAGTGTTACACAATACTTATTTCTTAAAAAAATACATGTATTCATGTCCATGAATATCAAACTCAAATTTCTATTAAATATATTTTATAGAATATTACTTAGAGCACCTTGCTGTACAATAAAAAAAGATTAAATAAGTGTCTATGAAAACTAACAATATAATAAGTCTCAATAGAGAAGCCTGCTTGTCTTTGTCAAGCCAAGTACACTGCGGAAAGATAAAATGTAAACATGGATGCCCACCATTTGCTTTGTGAGAAAAAAACAAAAACCAAAAAAACCAGAAAATAATCATGAGGCCACCAATAGCTACTGTCAATAGGACAAAAGATCTAAAACAAAGGCTTCAGTGTCATTAGACTGCACTGTCTGATCACAGAAATTACTTCTACAGATCCACTGGAATATAACTGGGATTGTACTGTTTGGAATACTGGGTACACTAACTATATTCTGAATTATTAACAAAAGGGGAAAATGATAAGAGTCCTGCAAAGTATTATTTATAATGACCATAACTCACCATCTTCTCCCTCCTCATGTTTGCTATATCTAGTAAGTTTCTTTTAAAAATTACTTTCACTATCAAATCTTAAAATTTTAAGTGTTCAGAGAAGAAAACAAATATGAGCTTTGTATGACAAAAGGTCTAATACCAATAAATAAAATGTTATTCTTATAAAGGAAATTCTTATGGATCATTGTAATAGCTTTCTCTTCTACAATCACAATTGCATATTTAATCTTCATTATTATTTTTGGAAAACTTAATTGTTCTTGGTAGTGACACTCTTAAATTAAGGCTTGCCACAATTAAATGGTAATGGGAAGGTATAAAGCATCCTTGGCATGTGGTTCCTCCTATAAGCCAGGAGAAAGCTTTTAAGGACATTCTAAGGCCAGAATCAAATAAAAGATTAAAGGCTTTAAACTTCTGGGTTAACTTTTCCCAATAAGCTAGGGAAACTTTAAATCCATGATTTCCAACAGAAAACACAAGTAACAATGAATGGAAGTGGTTTGAGAAAATGAAGAAAGGTATTTTAAAAATCCATACTGCTGAAATTTGGGGGACTTTTTTTGGTTATTATTTTCCAAGTGATTATAAGAAATTAAAGCCAAGGAAAATTTATCTAGCAAAATTCTTCTAAAATCATTAATTTTCAGAATAACAATTTTTTTAAATGAGGAAACTGCATCAGTTATCAGTAATGAAAACACTCACCTACAATATGAGTGGCAACAATATGAGTGATAATAATGGAACTATTTAAAACATTTCATTTAAATTTAAAATTAAATATAAATGTTTCAATTCTGAAAATAGGAGAAAATGAATATAAATCCACATATGGTAGATTTGGGGATATAATTTAGTATATACAAATTCATTTTTATCTTTTTAAAAACCACATATCAGAAGTGAATTAACTTTCATAAATAAATTAAAGCTACATAAATCAAAAAGCTGCAAAGTTACAATCAATTCTGTTTCTTTAAATATCATCATCAAAATTAAAATTTTAAGAAAAAAAAAATCAGATAATGTTTTAAAATGCCTGGCCCCACTTCAATAGTTCCTAATGCTATCTTAAAAATATTAATTCATTTAATTCATACCTGGGCTTTGGGAACAGAATTCTTTCCTACATGTGTCTATAGAATATCCTATTCATAAAGCTCTGTTTTAAACGTTCTAACAGAGTCACAGCCTCAATGCTAGATGTTAGAAATCCCTATTTAGAATATTCCAATATTCAGAAATAGCACCGTGAGGGTGGTGCACTAGATAATGCACCAGCCTTTTGACTTGTAGGCAGAACTGATTTGAACAAAATGATGCATAAATAAGTGACCAGAACTTGGAAAAAAAAAAAAAAAAAAAAAAGCCTGTTTTTTTTTTTTCTTTACTCTTTGATACTGAGTTTTAATGCAAAAGTACTTTTAGTTGGCTTTCAATATGTTCTATCACATTCTTACAAAATGGATTTTCTGAGATAGGAGAAATCCTATAAAGTTGCCAAATGCTGTTTGTCATTAAAATTTTTATGAACAAGTTGAATTTTTATTATATTTCAGTCACATTTGATTATTCCTTTTGTTAAGTATAACTACATTAGTACACTCCAGGAAGGAAAATCTCAGCAGCAGTACTCATTTTAAGGGGCTTTTGAATTTCATTCCTCATCCCCCAAGTAATTTTTATCTTAAGAGTTCAAACTATTTTTGAGACCCGGTGATCAAATGCAAAGTTTCTGTGGCTTTAACAGACTCTTTCAGAAAACAAGCATGGTTTCATTTAGTAGAGAAGACATGAAGGTCAATGTAGCTGTAGAGAAAGCACGCATGTTTCAGAAGTTCTTTGCAACATGCACTGCACACGAATTATTGTTTCTATGAACTTGAGATTTGGTTTGAGTGTGGTAGTAGTTCACCTATTTCCTCATTTGCCCACAAGAAATTAACTGTAAATTTAAGACAGTAACTTACTTCTTAAATGCCTATTTATAATCCAGGTTTGGATTTAGAGGCCTCTCTTCTTTCTTCTTCTTCTCTTTTAAGAGTAAATGAACGTATCCTAGATTGAGTGTAAGATGAATTCCTATTAATTTA
>NW_006205257.1:2594347-2612803 GCF_000334495.1 Tupaia belangeri chinensis
AGATTTAAGTAGATCTCTTCAAAGCCCTCTAATTATCATTTCCTTGTTGACTCTGTCGGTGACACTGAAATAAACCCTTTGTGAGCTACACCTTATTTCTCACAAGAGGTCTGTCATTCTTGGAGCTGGCATGTCCAAAGTGAGAATGAAAGAAACTTAACTCTGCTTAAGATTATGACACTTTTACAGTAAGTTTTAGAATAGTTCCTGAAAAGCCCCTTTTTAACTCTTTTGCTTGCATTTCTACACTATAAGCTTTTAATAATAAAACAGATTCAACACTAAGAAGGGATGACAGAGAGTTAATACAGGATTACATCTTTGCCTTCTCCTCAATCTATATCTCACTAGTATATTTAAATATTACTGCTTATCTAGTTGGAATTCCTTTTATTTCATTACTAGTTTGGTTCCAAAGTGACATCTGTCGTTTCCTCAAAAACCACACCAATGATTTCTTCTGTGTCTAGTAAGTTATTTGACAGTGCAAAGGTGAAACTGGTTTAAAGGAATTCTTTTCTACTGTTATCCTCTTCAAGTAATGATTCCGTCTAATTTGTGTGTAGAGTTGTGTTGTGTTCCTTATTTAGGATGATGTTTACAATTTCACCTTCATGCTCTTTCATATGATCCAAGAGATTTTCCTTGCTGGTTGACTCAAAACCACAAATACAACAACAGAACAGTAAGACACAGTACTCCATACCAGGAGGGGCCAGACCGGAGTTTTTATCTACACTATATGAGGTATTACTTGTAGGGCTCAGTTTTTCATTCTCATTGGAACTTAGAGCTTCACTGGGAGCCTGGGAAATCAGCTCTGAAGATGACACCAAATTTTCTGAACTTCCAGTGACAGGGTCAGCTCTCTCTTCACTGTTGTTTAATACAGTCTTTCCAGGGGATTTCCCCAGAACTCTTAAAAACAAAACAAAATACACCAACTCTTGAATGAGCTATAATGGAGGTCTGGGAGATTTAGTGCTAGCTTTAATCTCTTATATGGTAATAAAGGGAGGGGGATAGGATTAAATACCTGCCACTTTGTGAAATTGCATCATTAATAGCCTTGTTTACTTGTTCATAGTTATAATTTTGGTCACTTGCATGCTTCCACATATGAGACTTCAAAGAAGGGGGATGGCTGCATACATAGCCACACAAAGAACATCTGAAAGACAAGAAAGAGGAAAATCAGAATGATCCCATGACATCATTTAAAAAATTACAATGATTCTGTAACAATGATTACACTCCTTCTCCTGGAGCCTTATTAGACATATCATATTTCACTGAATTTGTGAAATCACTGTTTCTCAGAGGCATACTGAGAAGTCCTAGAATAGATGTCCTAGAATCAATCAATGAAAGAAGGTATTTCATATTATAAGAATGTACAAAAATCTAGACAAATATCATAGATCACTTTAAGCTATTAGAATATTTAGAAAGATATCTAATATATCAAAATATTTGCTCTAAATTATTTAACCACATACAAAAATCAGCAAAATACTCTTTACTACTGTATTTTTTAATTTAAAAAACCAAACAAGAATAATTTTCAACATGAATATTGTATTTATTTATAGATCCACAGGAAATGGAAGTAGTAGTCCTGAAAAACTTCAACAATTTAGATTTCATAAACAAAATAGATAATCTTTAAAAAGTTTCTATTCAGGAACCAGTAGGTAGTATGGTGGGTAAGGGCACTGGATTCCCACATGGCTGATTGCAGTTTGAGTCCTGAATTTGGCAGCTTGCCACTTTTCCTCTCTGTTTAGCTCTCTCCCTCTCTGTTTGAATTGAAAGAAAGAAAGAAGGAAGGAAGGAATAGAAGGAAGGAAGGAGGAGGGAGGAAGAAAAGAAAGGAAGAAAGTTAGTTAAACAAAATAATTCTTAAAAAAAGTTTCTATTAAAAAAACCAGTTCTACATACTTGGGTACACTTGGTAAATTAATGTGTTATAAGTTAAAATTTAATTTCAAAAAGTTTAATAGACCTTATTTTTTTAGATTACTTTTTTAGAGAGAGTTTTGCTAAAGGGTACATGTGCTTGCCAGAGACACAGAGACAGAAAACGAGAAATCACTCCATCTCCCCAAGGGAGATGGCCATACCACAATCCCTTTTCCTCCATTCTCCTCTCAGGATTTTGGGCACACACGCACACATATCCGGTTTGAGTTTTAAGCCACTGGGTCTGGGACTTGAACTGCGGCTGACTATATAGGAGTCAAATGAGGTAACCAGTACACCATCTGCTGGTTCTTTAAGATTACTTTTAAGTTTATAGAAAAAGCTGGCCAGAGAGTACAGTTTCCATCTACCCCTTCTTCCTTGGACCTAGTTCCTCCTATTATTAACATCTGGCTTTAGGGTGGCTTATTTGTTACAACTAATTAATATTGACACATTACTATTAATTGGAACCCAGAGTTTATATTATGATTCAGTTCACATTGTACAATTCTAGGTTGTGAGAAATAAAAAATGTCACTAATCTACCATTATAGTGTCAAACTGAAAGGTTTCACTGACCTAAAAGTCCCTATGCTCCACCCTTTCATCTCTCCCTCTTGTTCCGCAATCCCTAGCAACCACTAATAAATCTACTCTTTTTAAAAAAAAAAAATTTGCCAGAGAGTATGTGCACTTGCAGGAGACAAAGGGGGCAGGGGAGAAAGAAAGCACTTGCATGGGGAGTGGTCACACTGAAATCCCTTCTCCAACTCCACCTCCTTTTGGGATTTCTGGAACACACACACACGCATGTGCCAGGTGTGTTTCTCAAATTGCTGAGTCTGGCACTCAAACCATGTTGTCATATATGTAGGAATCCAGCCACCTTAACCACCAAGCAATGGACTGGCCTCACTCTA
Source organism: Tupaia belangeri chinensis (assembly GCF_000334495.1). Classification (NCBI taxonomy): domain Eukaryota; kingdom Metazoa; phylum Chordata; class Mammalia; order Scandentia; family Tupaiidae; genus Tupaia; species Tupaia belangeri. The sequence goes on from NW_006205257.1 coordinate 2,597,233, forward strand.
TTCTCTTGGTCTCCATAGTTATTATGCCTTTTCTGGAATGTCATATAACCGGAATGACAGCAATATGCATGTAAGTTTCCTTTGGCTTTCTGTGGCTTGGTAGCACTTTTCTTATCACTGGATGTACTGTATTTTGTTCATTCACTTATTGAAAGCTATTTTGGTTGCTTCTAGTGTTTTACAATTATGAATAAAGCTGCTATAAACATTCATGTTGCTGGATTCCAGGTGGATAAAAATCTTCATCATTTGGGTAAATACCTTGGAGCATAATTGCTAGATTGTATAATAAAACCATATTTATCTTTTTAGGAAATTGCACATGTACTTTTTCAAAGACATTCTTGCTGAATTTATTTACTTATAAATCTAATAGATCAGATAACTCATCTAACTCTTTTCTATATCAGTAAGAGACAAGGTTAACAATAATGAATCACAAGGAAAGTCAAACAGTATAGAGTAAATAAAACAAGTAAATATGGGCAAGGACTAAATTCTTATTCTAACCCACCTCCAATATAACTTTATGATAGCATCCTGAAGTTTTTTTTTTTTTTTTTTTTTTAAATTATATGAACTGAAGAATCAGGTATAAGGCCCAGGTCTCTGACCTCAGGAAATACCAGTTCACTTTAAAGGCAACAGAATTTCTAAGAAACAAGCACATGAAAAGATGTTCAATCTTACTAATAATTAAGGAATGCCTTACACCCATCAAATCAATAAAGAGATTGGCAAGGATGAGTAAGTCTGGTAAGAACCTAGAGTCACTTTCATTAGCTTTCCAACATAAAGAACGTATAGGAAGGAAGCCCTCTGCTTTCTTGCTTTAACATTTTCAAAATTCTCTCTCCAATTGTACTGCACAAAGACATGTACATTTTGCTGATTTGGTTAATCAATTTTAATACTAAAGAAGTCCTTAAAATATTTTTAAACAGAAGAAAGGAGATATAAAGCAAAATTAGTGTGCTTAGAAATGAAATCTAGGGGGGCTAGCAGGTGGCATAGCAGTTATGTCGCTGGACTCTCACATGGCTGACCACGGTTCAAGTCCTGGACCCAATTATTTGAAAATCATGCCAGGTACATGTGCATGTGTGCACAAGATCCTGGGAGGAGAACAAATTACAGTGTGGCCATCCCCCTGGGGAGTGATTTTTCACTTTTCCTCTCACTTCTAATTCCATAAGTACCTTCTTTAGCTTGGCACAAGGGATAGTATGAATGAATGCCTACAATGGTAAATACATATGACAAGATCCAAGTATGGGGAAAAAAAAAAAGAAAAGAAATTGATAAGGTTAAACACTTAGTAAAATGATTTTCAACTGTTTAGAGGAGAAGGGATCATACAGGGGAGCCTCAACTTCAAAATTATGCAAAGGTGGAACCAGCAGTTGGTTTAATGGCTATGTCGCTGGACTCCTATGTAGTCGACTGCAGTTCGAGTCCCAGATCCGGTGGCTTAAACTCATGCCAGGCATGTGGGCGTGCGTGCCCAAGATCCTGAGAGGAGAATGGAGGAGAAGGGATTGCGGCGTGGCCATACCCCCTGGGGGATGATTTCTTGCTTTGTATCTCTCTGTCTCTCTCTGTGCTTCTGGCGAGTGCACATGCCCTATAGTGAAAACCTCTCCCCAAAAAAAAGAAAGAAAAAACAAAAAAGTTATGCAAAGGTGCCCCGCATCCATTTTTACTATCTTTTTACAATATGTTTCCTTAAGCTAGAGTAAGGAAACTAAGTAAGCTATTCCAGTGTGACCAAAAATACATATCGAACCCAGAGATAGGAGAAATGATAGGAAATACATATGGAAACAGAAACTGTATCTAACAGATGATTTCTAATCATCTTACTATCAGACCAGCAATATCCATATTTTCATTTGGGATGAACTGCTCCTTCCTACCCTACCCTGTCCTCTGGGAAAACAAAACAAAATAAAACATTGACAAAAGAACAGCAGAAACATGGGCACATTTACCATGATATTACCTGTCATAATTCTAATGTGCTCCTGTAGTAGAAATGCATGATGCTAGAGCATTTGGTACTTCAATTATTCAAGTCCATCAGGAAAAGTCATATATGTGACATGAGGAAACAAGTGAACACCCTAACAACTCAATTGCTGGTCAGTCTTGGTGTAGTCTGTAAATAAGGATATTGCGTACCAAAGCTTTGGAATGATGAATAAATACAATTTCCATGTCAACCAATAAAACCCCACCCATACCTGGATGAAAAATGATTTATTTCTGATGTAAGAAAACTATTTTAATAACTAATAAAAGTCAATGTAGCCAAAGCTCCTTACGACTTGGCTAAGACTCGGGACTGAAATTTTTTCTAAAGGCTTTCTTCCACTGCGAGTATGTCAGTTATTTCAGTCCCGGATTCCCGGAGAGATAAGGATACTGGTTAAAATATCTCTGTTTCTCTGGTCTGAGACCTTACTTAGTGCCCAGGTCTGATTCGATTATCTTGGTTTGTTGGAAGGAAGCAGAAGCTGGATATACAGGATTCAGGGTGATTGAATATGATTTAAATATACAAAGATTTCAATAGAAGTTTTGCAGTATGGTTTGCCTTCCCCCATTCAACTAATTTTCTATGCTTTTAAAGGAATAAATAACCAAAGCCCAGAAAAATGGCGACTTAAAATTTTGTGATGATCTTTTTATTCTTCCTAGAGGGTGTGTGCACTTGACAGAGAGACAGAGAGAGAGGGAGAGGAGGAAGCTTCATCCCTTGTGGGGAATGTTTCTCAATCTCTTCTCTTCTATTTCTCCCTCTTCTCAGGGTTTTGGGCATGTGTGCACATGTGCCCAGTGTGTTTTTCAAGCCACCGAATCTGGGACTTGAACCACGTGGTAAGCCATGTGGGACTTGACCGCACCCATCACTATGCCTCAGAGCCGATCTAACCCTGACAAGTCTCTAAGTTACTGTGAAAAACATACTCCTTCAGTTTATCCCTCTAAAAAACCAAAAACTTTTTTCCCCTCAAAATTAAACTATCTACTAAACTGTTTTCCTTAAAACAAAGGAAAACTTTTCAAAGACTTAAGTATTTTCTCATGCCTATAGTACTGGCCACTGACCAAAGATTCAACATGTTGGTGCTGGGCGGGGAGTACAGGGTAAAACATGTGCCCATAATTTGGGGGTGGCTGGAGCTGGGAGTGGACTTTGGTATCAAAACCCTGCTGGAGGTGCTGTCTCTTTCTCTCTCTGCCTCTCTTACTCATGGAAGAAAAAAGCAAATAAACTAAAAAAAAAGAAAAAAGATTCGGCATGCCTCAGATGAAATGTAAACCTAGAAGGGCTGTGGAAGTGATCTAAGCTGACTTCCAAGGGTAGGTCATTAAAGGCAACACCACTCTTACTTACTTCTTCTCTAAGAAGCCTGCTTTTGGGAATAGAGCACCTGCAAAGTCCACGAAGTAAAATCTTGTGTATCATGAGTTCCAACCATGGCATAGCCAGCAGCAGCCACCTGATCAGACTGTGGTGAGTGAGCCTTCAGATGACTACGACCCCATCTGTCCAAGCTACCCCCAGTCTTCACATCTCTGCTGAAGCCCCAGACTATACAGGACAGGACAAGTCATCCCTAGTGTGCCCTTTCCATATTCTGGATCCAGAATCCCTGAGCATAATGTAATGGCTATTGTATCATACCATTAAAGTTGGGGTGGTCTGCCATGCAGCAGCAGTACACTTCATGAAGAGCTCTCCCTGGTACAGCACACATGGGCAAGTTGGCACAGTCATCAGGTTGAATAAAGATTCAAGCCCTAGCTCTACCACTTGTGAGATCTGAGGGGAAGTTAGTTAATTTACCCCAGTCTTATTTCCATAACAAAACAGTTAGGATGGTAATATCTGTTAAGTATTAGATTGTTGTGAAGATTAAGTGAATTGACATATACTGAGTGCTTAGCATAACATGTGAGTCACCAAGTATCCTCACAGGTGTTAGCTATTTTCTTTTTTTAATTTGTTATAGCAGTCGTCTACAACCTTCCTGGCACCAGGGACCAGTCAGGGATCAGACAATTCCTCCACAGACCGGGGTAGAGGTAGGGTGGGGAGTGTTGATCTGGGGCTGACCCAAGCCAAATCTACCATGTACCCCATTTCCACCACTAACACACTGCAATATACAATGAAACAGTCAGACAATAGAGGTCGTGTGCCATGATAATCCAATACCACCACTAACCTGATAGGAGGCAGAGCACAGGTGTCAATGCAAGTAATGGGGAGCTGCTGCAAATACAGGCAAAGGCTCACTCACTCACATGCTGCCCAGTTTCATGTGGGAAAGGAGGCCTAGCTTGGAATAACATTCCCAAGGTCATCAGTTGGGTATAAGAAGTGCGTAGTCCAGACTTGGGATTCTAAAGCACTGGGTGCTCCCCAGTACACCAGGCTGCTTCTAAACTAGTCAGACATTGCATGGGGCCTTCAGCAGTCACAGTTATTTCCATCTGGGCACAGCATCTCTCATAAGCTATGCCTGACTACCCAGGAACAGAATTACTCTTCTTTGTTTCCCAAATGAAAGCCTTTTTAAGTTTTATTTTTTCCTCCTCTTTTTTTTTTCTTCTCTTGGTTAGACAATGAATCACTGCAAGGAGAACTAATAAAGTTGGATCTAATAATTGTTAGAAAGATGTTTATTATGTGCCAGTACCTCATGTGGTATTTCACAACCTTAATTACCTTTATTTTATAAAACCAAGCACGGAGAGGCGATATAGTTTGCCCAAGGTTACAAATCTTCTAAGGGAGAGAGCTCAGATTCAACCCCAGGACTATCTGGCCCTAATAGCCAGGGCTCTTATACATGTTGTACAGACCACATAAATGAGTTCAATGAAGTACTGGAATGGCAACATAAAAAGCAAAGGCATGATAAAGGGCTTGGTATCACAATTGCAGAAAACCTCTTACATAACAGGTATTAAAATACAGAATGACTGGACCAGCAAGTGGTATAGAGGTTAAAGCAGCTGGATCCCACATAGCTTTGTGGCTTGAGTCCTAGACCACTCCAGGTGAGTGTGGGTGTGTGCATGCCCAAAATCCCAAGAGGAGAGTGGAAGAGAAGGGACTGTAGAATGGTCATCTTCCTAGGGGTGATTTCTTACTTTCCTCCCTCTCTCCAGTCTTTCTCTCTAGTGAGTACACATGACCAATAACAAAAACAAAAATAAACCAAAAAAGTATACAATGAAACTTTTGTGCCCTTGTGTAAAGACCAGAAGTTGTACAGCAGGGAATTCTAACTCTGTAAGAAATTTATCATTGCTACTTGTGAGCACATTTCTTAACAAAACATAGGGAATCAGAAATGCATAGAGTATGACTCTGAGAAAACAAGTCTAAACTCTGACCATAAATGTACCAGGTAACAAAACTGAGTGAAACAGACATGAAATAAGCCAGAAAACTACTGTGATCCTTAGATTAAATCAAACACAAAGGAGGCTATGCTTACTAGCTTAGCTTCAGGCCAAGAGCATACGATAATGGAGAGAAAGTGCTAGTAACATACTGGGATTGATCATGTTCATCTGAAATGCTCTGCCGACTACAAATTCCATAAAGACAAAGGAGAATGCATATTTACTTAGAGAAGGTTAAAAGAAGAATCACAGGATTAGAAAAATTTATAAGAAAACATTGGTAATAATTTTACATGGGCAGAGGTCTGAAAACATTTTTTTCTAAGACATCCAGGCCAAACTAAGTGACAAAGTAGAGTGTGGATAAACTTGGAAAAGGCTTCTCATGTTAAATGAAGAGGATCTCATTAAATATTTTGTTGGTTAGAGGATCTTATAGCAACTATAACTAATCCGGAGTCTGTATTTTAAGAACCTAAGAAAACATCCCTAAGATACCAAAAGCTATCAAAATAAGTCTGTAAAAAAATAAGCTATAAAACTGTAGATGTGAAACCCTCCTCTTTCAAACCGGAATCAGTGATCAGCCTCTTCCATAAACTTATCATAATTACGTATTTGAGAGTTTACTTGTTTATTGTCTATAAACTCCATGGTAGCAAAGATGCATTTATGTTATGATTGTGGTCCAAGAGCCTACTATAGCTCCTAAAACATATTGGGTTGTCAGAAAAGTCATGATGTATTTTTGCATAGAAAGTTATTCCATGACTTTTCCAAAGACCCAACAATACTTGCTCTAAAAATACCTCTTAATATTGAAATGAACAATCTAATTCTAGACCCAGAGAATGTTATGTTATTCTTGCCCAAATCACATGAATTTGGTATATCATTAAATTTAAGAATAAAGATATCCAAAATACAAAGGCAAAGCTTTCTCCTCATATCAGGGAAACTAGTGTCCCCTGTTTCCATCATATTGTCAACATTCCCCAGTATAAATAATTTTTGACATATGTTCAATCCCATCTATCATTTCTTAAAGAATTTATAATACTGAGTTACTGTTAATAATATTTCTGGTGAACAAATTTTACTTAGGGATCCTAGTTTTGAAAATATTTAAAATAAAAATAGAGATACTGAGGCTAGGTCAAACACCTTTCATAGAGCTATAAGACTTGGCAAACAAATGCACTGCCTGAAGAGTTGATGATAAATAAGTCTGCTGGTTAGCAAAATTAAGCACATATTGCAAATTTATAACACTATAGTATCAAATCATCTTTTATGGTATAGTCTCAGGTTGTCACTCAAATTAACAGATTAACTTTCTCATACTTATGTCTTAACTATAAAACCTAGGGAAAGTGTAAAACATGAAACAAGTTTGATAAAGGGGTTAAAAGAGTTCACGTGAAGGGCTGTTGGTCATGGTGACTGGCTTAGCTCTGATGTGGGAACCTGATGCTCCATTGTGGCTCCAAGTAGAACAAACTGCTCTGTAATAGCAGTACATACTCTGCAAAACTGAGTGCATCGTTTTTTTTTTTTTTCCAATTTCCAGAGAACGTACATACGTGCTTACTAACGGTCTCTGGAAGGGAGGGAGGGAAGGAGGGAGGGTAGGAGGGAGGGAAGGAGGGAGGGTAGGAGGGAGGGAAGAAGAGAGAGAGAGAGCGCGCGAGAGCAAGCAGTCCCCAATAGGGTATATTTAATGCTGCAATCTTTCTTCCTCCATATCTCCTTCCTATTAAGATTTTGGGCATGCATACATACATGTCTAGTGTGTTTTTTAAGCCACTGGGACTGGAATTTGAACTGTAGTTGGCCATGTGGGATCTGGCTCTAAATGTACAGCAGCTTATGACAATGGCTTATTCTCAAGAGTCAGAGTTTATTTAAGAAATAATTATTTCTACTTATCAGCCCATTTTGACTGAGAATGCCTATATTTTATAAAAATACATATTAGAATTAGCTTTTGAGAAAAACCAGGTAACGTCACTAAATTAAATGACCTTATTCTGCATGATAGGTTAATTTTCAAAAATAGAATCTTTCAAAAGGAATTTTACTGCCTTAAGTATTAAGAATCTTTTGCTGGAATGTTGAGTATCTAATAGCCAAATTACTGAAATATACTCTAAATCACTGAAAATTGCTGATAATTTATACCCAAATTAAATGAAAACATAAAACCAGCGGATACAGACATATTCCTATATTTCAACTAGACAAACCAGATATTGCTCTAAGACTCCAGCTTAAAGACCTATGAAATCAGTAAGTTTCTTAGCTCTTAAATTGTGTTTTAAAAAGTGCTATGTTTTTAATTATTTCTGCTTTATTTTTTGACTGTGAAATAAAATATTTTAAGACAAGTATTAAAATTTTAGGATTGTCACACTTACCTGTATGGCTTATCGGAGTTATGGATTCGTCTGTGGTTTCTGACACCAACATATGTTGTACTTGTATAATCACACACATCACATCTATACTGTTTCTGGACTGAAGACTTATTCCCTAGACAAGGTATTTAAGAGATTTAGAGGCAAGTTTTGGTAAGATTCAAATGATATCATTTATATTCCATTGTAAATATTTTTACCATTTACATTTCTTCTTTTTTAAATATTTTATTTAACTTTATTTGTTTATTTATTTATTTAAGTTTGAACAGAAGAGGGACAGAATGAGAGAGAGAGACAGAGGGCAAGTAAGAAAGCAAGCTGTCAGGTACAAGACTAGAACCATGGTCAGCCATGTGGGAGTCCAGTGACCTTAACCACTATGATACCTGCTGGCCCCGCCATTTACATTTCAATCAAGGCTTTCTCCCTGTTTAAATTTAACAAATTTAAATTGGCTTTCCAGGTTCTCCTGCATCTAGACTCTCTTGATAGTCTAGATTTGACTTATCATTGACTTGCAAACACAGATGAGCTGGGTTGGTTTCATGCACAAAATTCTTAAGTACAATGAACTTACTTCTGGCTACCCTGCTGTGTAGATCTAAATTAACCAGAGATATAGTGCTGATATGAAAGCCATTAGTACAATCATTGTTGGATATATAAGGTGACTTCCAAAAGTTCATGGAAAAATATAAAGTACAAGTTTATATTTGGTGCAAAAAACAAATCTCAAAATCCTCTCAATTTTTAAATAACAGGCATTTTTCCATGAATTTTTGGAAGACTTAAAGAAACACTGATTTGCCAAAAAGCTGGAATTTAATACTTTAATCCATTATTATTAAGAGTGGTTACAAAGCATATGTATCAGACTCAACCTAAAAGACCAAAGCTTTTTTCACTCTGTAGGTTTCCTTTGCTAACAACTAAGTGTCAGCGATCAATGCAAGAAGGAAAGAAAAGCATCCACAAATTATTAAGTGGTATATAATGTAATATGATTACATCTAGTAAACCGACAGTTTATACAGACAAGGTTATGACTAAGAAGAATATGCAGTGCTCTGAAATGCAGGAAGCATGGATCCTGTGGAACTTACTCTGCAACAAAGGGGTTGGGTAATTCAAGTCTGGGTAAGCTTGTAACAATACAAGTTGAATGATTTGATCACATAAAATTGTTTCCCCAAAGACATTAAAGACTTCACTTACTCTTCTGTCAGCATACACAGGCTATTCATAACATGACTGCTTTATGAGGGGTTTTAAAGTATTTAGAAAAATGGAATTAAAGTACAAGTTGGTGCAAAAAAAACCCCAAAGCATAATTTTTTCATAATAAGCATTTTCCTTGAACTTTTTGAAGACTTCATGTATGTTCAGAAACAAAGTAAGTATGGAAGCTCCAGAACAATACAGAGTGGGAAGGACTACTGTATTTCTCTTGGCAGAAAGAAAGCTTAGCTAGAACAGTACTACACAGTGCATAAAAGTAAAATTAATGTTACAAAAGAAAACCCACACTAAAAGCTCAACAAAGAAAATCCTTAAGTTAAATTTAAGCTTTCTAAAATAGAAATTTTCTTTTGCTAATAACTACTGCCAGGCAGAACAAAATGTCCTAATTTCATGGTATAAATCTATAACATTAATACACACACTAATCATAATTATAATCTAAGTACTGTTCTTAATTGGTAGGTTAAAAACTTGGACTCGATTATAAATGGCACTGTTCCAAATACAGTTTAAAAAAAAACCCTGAAAAAGTGAAGTGTGAAATATTGGATAATGGTTTTGTGTGAGAAATATTACAGATCAATGACAACTAATAAAACTGACAGATGGAAAAACTTAATATAGCACAGAATGAGAGCCTGTGCTACTTCAAGCAACTGTTTCCAATGCAAAAAATATTGGATATAAAGTTCAAAAACTGGGGCTTGGTCCTTGCTCTGTCATTCACTACCAGTATGGTCACACACAAGTTATCTTACCTCCTGAGGTCTTGGTTTTCTCATCTATATAACAGAAATACCTGGACCTCACAGCATGATTTAGTAAGTCCTGTAGTTTTCCTTTTCCAAAATCTGTACCTTACCTGCATATCTGCAAGTCCCTGCCCTATCACTAGGCTACAGATTCTCTGAGGGCAAAATCTGCCTGTTTTGTTTATGCTGAATCCCCAGAGCTTGGCAAATTATAGGTTTCCAATAAAGAACAATGTAATTAAATTTTAGGAAGAAACATCACATGAAAGTGCTTTGCCCACGGCTCTATGAGAGTACCACCACTGGTGATGGCAGATCAGTCCAGTTCTGTCTTCTTCCCTGGGCCAGGTTCCTCAAGGTCAAGGATGCCCTCTACTGTACTCCCAGCATCAGCTTAATATCCAGCTTGACAGGTACATCATGCCTCCTGGCTGAAGGAATGTCTGAAGTACCATTATACTGGACCTCTGAGTAAAAACATGCTCAAAGGTGTCCATGGTATTGGGAGGGGCTGAGGTTGGGGACCACAGATGCACACATTTTTCCCTTTGTTTAATATGTTAACTAAATGGTTAATGAAGTTTTAACAAAATGTGAATTATTTTTACCTTCTTTGTAAGTTAAAATTTTGTTTTTTAGCCTGAAAATTAGATTTCAAAGTATCTAATATTGAATTAATAAAGTACCCATCCAGGTAACAACCTGCAGGAAGCTACCAGCCATCTGAATTGTTATACTTTGACCAAGATAAGCAAGGTGAGGAATAAAAGCACGGCAAGCAACTTACGATCCATATATAGTTAACCTCAGAAAAAGTATGACCCACAAAGAAAAGATGTTACAAAACAGAACATGGGAAGAGAGATGGTAATATCATAAAGTTTGAGGGCTGGCAGGTGGTATGGTGGTTAAGAGCGCTGGACTCTCACATGACCGACCATGGTTCGAGTGCCGGATCTGGTGGCTCGTTCCCCACCCACCCCCTTGTCTCTCTCTGGTCAAATCAAAATGAATAAATAAATAAATAAAATAAGTCTATAAAAAACAACCCCAAAGTTTGAAACGGTTATTTTAATTATGAGCTGACATATTAATCTTTTTATACAAATTGTGAGTTTTAATCTGTTAATTCATTGGGAGTTTTAAATTTTTGCTTTCTGAGATGCTAGAAAAGACTGGTACTAACTGCAGGTGGTGCTACTGAGCAGTACTTACTTAATTCCTTCATTAGGGATTTATGGTCCAATCATATCAAATGTTTTAATGTCTCCTTTAAAGGGGATATGGAAACATAATGAATTAAAATAAAAGGAGGCATTTAGGGCTATTTTGTGAAAAGGAAACAAAACTGTTTTAGCTCAGTCATCTATCGCAGAAACAGATGCTATGTCATAAACTCCTTTTGTTTTGGATAGTTTTACAGGGATGACATCTGTTTGACAAGGGAATTTTGGTGCTACAGTGGTGTCAAAATCAGTTCTTTCAGAAACATTCCAGAATCAGTTATGCTTTCTGGGGTATAATTTAATGAAACATTATGGTAAAACATTTTACTCTGCAGTCGTTTCTAACTTTAATTCTTAGGAAATCTAAAAAGGAAAGTCACCCCAATATGTTTTATTTCCCATAAACACTATGTACCACAGTTGAAATGTTTAAAGTATATCAATTTAAGTGAGCTGATGCAAGAAAGCATGGCTTATTACACTTTATCCCTAATTCTCCGGATGTGGCATCCGCCTTTTCATGGAACTCTAATTAAATCTTTTGATTCTAATATTCCTATTACCAGAAACTCGGCCGACTGGTACCTAACTAGTACATAAAAAGATCTTGTGTGTGTGTGTGTGTGTGTGTGTGTGTGTGTGTGTGTTTAAAATAATGCAGATGAAATCTGGCAGTCATACTTGGATAAGAATAAGATCACAGCAGGAAGCCTCAGTTAAAAGTTTGAGGTGGGGGCCTACCATCTGTAAAAGCTAAGTTCTTAGTAGGTCAACTGGTACCAAGAGAAGGAGAAAAGGCTTTCTTTCTGTGTTGCAGCTTCTCTGGCTTGTTGGTATGTTACCCTCAAAGAGTCTATCATGTAGCTTGGCTCCCACAGGATGACATATTTTCAACTGTAATATCTATCTACACTGTTAAAGCAAAATTTTCACTAATCAAGTACTTTCTACCTAGTAACAATTTACTTCATTCAGTACTCAGAATTTCCTTAGGAACAGAGGTACGAGTCACGCATCTACCGTACAAAATAGGACACTAATGCTTTAGCCCTAAAAAAAATAGCCCACATGACAACTAAAGGCAATTTTGACTTCATATGCTAGTCACTGCAGCCTGCATAAAAAAAAAAAAAAAATGCACAGATACCTTCCTGAACACATTTTCCATCAGTTGTATCACTGGAAATTCTTGGCTCATTAGAAGCTGCTATTGACAAGGTGTCTGGAAGACTGTGTTGCTCTCTCTCATGATTCCTCAGTTGACTCTAAAAAATTGAGAAAAATTAACATGTAATTTTCAACAAATATACATGTCCAATTACTAGGAAACTGTGTAAGGAGGAGTTAATTGCATTTATGGCCTAGTACTGAGAATATATTACCAATATTTTAAACTCAAATCTGCTAAAAGATTGACACACTTGACAATTTATAGAAAGAAATACACTAGGAAAATTATAATTTCATCAAAAAGGTAATTCCTATTTTGTATTCTTGAAGAAAGTTACCACTATTTTAAGTGTTTATGCATGGCATTTGCCTGCTTAATGAACCACTGGACAGGCCCAGAGGAGGAAACAGGAGAGTGTTCAAAATAGCACAATACAGGGACCAGCAGTTAGCATAATGGCTATATAGCTGGACTCCCACGTAGTCGACCGCGGTTTGTGTCCTGGACCCGGTGGCTTAAAACTCAAGCCAGGCGCGTGTGTATGTGTGCCCAGGAGCCTGAGAGGAGAATGGAGGAGAAGGGATTGTGGCGTGGCCATCCCCAAGGGGGGGGATTTATCGCTTTCTGTCTTTGTCTGGGGAGTGCACGCGCGAAAAAACAAAAAACAAAATAGCACAATACATTCACAAAAATAGATCCAATCAGGGGGCCAGCAGATGGCGTAGTGGTTACGTCGCTGGATTCCCATATAGTTGACCATGGTTTGAGTACCCATCCTGGTAGCTTAAAACTCATGCTGGGAGAATGTGTGTGTCTGTGGGCCCAAGATCCCAAGAGGAGAATGGAGAAGAGACTCCAATGTGGCCATTCTCCCTGGGGAATGACTTCTCGCTTTCTGTCTCTCTATCAGGCGAGCACATGCACCCTATAGCAAAAATCTCTAAAAATAAAAATATACACAGATCCAATCAGTTACCACTGGACTCCTGCTAGTTTTTGCCTTTAGCTATCAAGTAAATGTATAAGAGATCAAATTGTAACTGTTCCTCCAAAGACATCTTCTTCCTCCATTTTCATCCCCATGAATCAAGATTGTTATCAGCAAAATAAACTACTGGAAACTTCTCAAACTTACCTTTGCGAGTTTAGATGTACTAGTTGTAATTTTGTGAGTACTAAAAAGAGCACTGAATCTCAGACTCAAAGGCTTTTTAAAATTCCTGATTACCATTTTGTTTAAAGAGGTTTTTAGCTATAGGGCACATTGTGTTCGCCAGAAAGAGAGAAGGGGGGGGAGGGGGAGAGAGAGAGAGAGAGAGAGAGAGAGACCAAGAAATCACTCCCCAGGGGGGATGACCACACCGCAATCCCTTCTCCTCCATTCTCCTCTTGGGATCTTAGGCATGCACGCATATGTGCCCAGCATGAGTTTAAGCCAGTAGGTTCAGGACTCGAACAGAGTCCAGCGACATAGCCATTATGCCAACTGCTGGTACTGCTGATTACCTTTTAACTACTACCTAGACTCCAGCTCTGGGTTATTTGAGAGAAAAAGCCTACATCCCAGTTAGCAATCCGGGATATATATATTCTTTGGGGGAGTAGAGAGTCTGTGTTCTCACCAAGGAGAGACAGAGATAAAGAAGGAGAAGAGAAACACTCTCATGGGGAATGGTAAGACCACAATCCCTTCTCTTCCATTTTTCTTTTCTTTGGTGATTTTGGGCATGCATACACACATGCCCAGTGTGTGTTTCTCAAGCTGCCAAGTCTGAGATTTGAGCCATGTAGCTGCCCTTGTGGGTCAGGTTGCCTCAACCACCAGGCCAACCTTAAGATATACCAACCAGGGGCCAGTCCTAAGATACATTCCCCCCTCCGATTTTTGCCAGAGGGTGCAGAGAGAGAGAAGCATCCCTCATGGAGAATGATCACACCACAATCTCTTCACTTCCATTTTTCCCTCCTTTCAGGACTTTGGCATGCATACACATGTGTTGGATGTTTTTTAAGTCACCAGGGCAGTCAGTCATATGGGATCCAGCTGCTTTAACCACAAGGTGACAGGCTGGCTTGTGACACATTTTTAAAGAGTCACCTGGCAAGACCAGCAGATGGCATAATGGTTATGTTGCTGGACTCCCACATAGTCAACTGCAGTTCAAGTCTCAGACCCAGTGGCTTTAAACTCATGTCAGGCGCATGTGTGTGTGTGTGTTGTGTGTGCCCAAAATCCTGAAAGGAGAATGAAGGAGAAGGGAATGTGGAGTGGCCAACCCTCCTGGGGAGTGATTTTTCACTTTCTGTCTCTCTTGTCTCTCTGGTGAGGGCAGGTACCCTATAGCAAAAATCTCTCTAAAAAAAAAGAGAAAGTCACCTGGCACAGGGAAGAAGAAAAGTTCTACACCAATGATTGAATAGATTAGATTAGATTAGATTCAAGTTTCTTTCTTTTTTGTTTGTTTGTTTGTTTGTTTGGACAGGTTTTTGCTACAGGGAGCATGCTCTTGCCAGAAAGAGACTCAGAGAGACAGAAAGCGAGAAATCACCCCCCAGGGAAAATGGCCACACTGCAATCCCTTCTCCCCCATTCTCCTCTCGGGATCTTGGGCACACATGCACATGCACCCAGTGTGAGTTTAAGCCACTGGGTCAGGACTTGAACTGCAGTTGACTATATGGGAGTCAAACGACATAGCCATTATGCCAACTGCTGGTCCTGATTCAAGTTTCTTTTACAATAGAACATTTCATATTGGCTGCTGGTTTTAAGGCCAGTATATAAAACAGTTAAAATAATCCATGAAAATTACTTAAACTGCCCATAAAATGTAACATACCTGACTATTCCATTCTGCTGCTTTTCAATACATACAATATATCCCCCTCTTTTTTTCCTACAATGATTCAAATCACTGTTGGTTGTGTAGCACTTGAAGCAAATTACTTCTATTTTGAGGCCCTTGCAGGTGAAAAATACTTATTATTTGCCTTGATATATGATTAAATTTGTGTGAGTAAAATGTATGTATGATGTCAATCCATTGAACATTCCTTTGTGATTAAAAATCGACAGTTTTGGGACCAGCAGTTAGCGTAATGGCTGTGTTGTTGGACTCCCATGTAGTCGACCGCGGTTTGCGTCCCAGACCTGATGGCTTAAAACTCATGCCAGGCGTGTGTGCATGCGTGCCCAAGACCCTGAGAAGAGAATGGAAGAGAAGGGATTGCAGCGTGGCCATCCCCCCTGGGGGGTGATTTCCGCTTTCTGTCTCTCTGTATCTGTCTGGAGAGCGCACGTGCCCTATAGCAAAAACCTCTCCAAAAAAAAAAAAA
>NW_006205257.1:2613096-2623421 GCF_000334495.1 Tupaia belangeri chinensis
GGGGTGATTTCTAGCTTTCTGTCTCTTTGTCTCTCTCTGTCTGTCTGGAGAGCGCACGTGCCCTATAGAAAAAACCTCTCCAAAAAAAAAAAAAAATCGACAGTTTTGAAATAGATATACTTATTATAACACTAATATATACAGATGTAGAAGGCAGGGGAAAGAATCCTTAAGGAAAAATTGTAAAGGCCTAGATTTCGGACCCAACTTAGTTGGGGCTAAAATTCAAATTAGTTGGAAACACCGGGCAAATTATCCAAATTTTCTGGGACACAGTTTTATCTATAAAATGAGGTGATTGGGTTAGATCTACAAAGTCCCCTCCCTGCTCTGAAATTCTGAGGTCCTCTGAATGATTTCATTAATCAATGCTTACCTTATAGTGAAAAGATTCTTCACACTGCTTACACTGGTATATTCTCGTTTTACAGTGGTTGATCATGTGGCTCTCCAAGTCTTTGCTGTTGTCAGCTATGTGTTCACAGATAGGACACTGATATGGCTGTCTCTGCCGATGGACTCGCAAGTGCTGTTTGATGTAGCCCTTGTTACCGCTTGTGTAGTGACACAGGCGGCAACGGTAGGGTCGTTCAGCATTAGGGATATATTCCACCACATTGTTTCCTAACAAGCTAGTATCACTGTTCGGTTGGCACTGGGCATTGTCCTGCAACTCTTTCAATATGTCATCATCTGAAGCGTTTTGGTCTGTCCTCTCTCTCAATTTTTCAATTACAGTGAGTAAGGACATGCTGATGCCTGTCTTAACTTGCCCATCTGACAATTCCTGCCTACCCTCTGGGAGTGCTACCAAGGTAGAGTTGCTTTGGTTAAAATTATTTAGGCCATCTGAAGAGTTTTTAAGTGGTGACATCATTTTTGAATACGCTGCCAACGTACTATCTACTTGCCTTTGTCCAGTATCTGGATCTAAAAGGTTTATATCCCCATAATGCCCAAGGTTGGCTCTTGTCAGTTCTGCAGCTCTTATAGGCATTGTGACAAGAGCTTCTGCAGCTAGCGAGTGTAGTCTAAGAGACTCAGAATTTGTCCTTCTTCGGCCTGGTGGGGCATTCTCATCAGTAGTGAGGCCTTTATTTATTAACTCATTGTCTTTCTTTTCTGGATTGCTCCACCCTATGATCAATCCCCCAATATCAACAGTACATTTATCAGTGTGATAAACATCATCCGTTCCTTTGCACCCTATCTGGGCTTCTGTCGGGCTCAGGTTTTTCCCCTCTTCAATTTCGGCATTCATGAGGAAACGTTTCTGTGTGAGAGTCTCTTCAGCATTTGGCAAACGCTCCACTATCACATTAACGTGACCTTTTTTATTTGGGCTACTACTAATGATTTTCTGTGCCGATGAAAGTAGGCTATCAGCAATCAGATTCTCCTCTGCATCAGAAATCACCTCTAGCATTTCTTCTTCATTAGGGTCAAGGGTAACTGACTGACTTAGGTGTACGCCCTCTTCCGCACTCTGTTCTAAAGGAGATGAAGAGGATAATGATTCTGAGCTGCATATCTGCACTTGTACTGACGGCCCATTGTGGATACTCAGTTCACTGTCTCCAATAGCAATGACCACTGCATCAACCCCACCAGGTGCAGAAGCTACTGGTGAATCCAGCAAGCCTAGGGGTTCATTTTCATTTTCAAAGATTGGATAAGAGCAATCAACCTCTCCTGCATGTTTCCAAGCATGTGTTTTCAACATTCTCTGCTGGCCACAAGTATAACTACAAAACAAGCATCTATACATGCCATATTGTTCATAGGCATACCATTTCCTTCTTCCCATTTCTGCCATGGATGCAGTTTGGACAGTATGAGTTTGTGGATTGTCTACTTTTACTGGGATGTCAGGAATGCTTTCATTATTTCTTTCTGTGGCTCTCTGACATAAGGAGTTGGATGGACTTATGCACTGTTGGGCTTTGGACTGGGGGTGAGTGTTGGCATCAGTTTCGTGGTCATTTACCACATGAGCTTCAAGTTCCTCTTGGCTTTTAGATGTAATATGGCACTCGGAGCACATTAGTATCACTTCATTCTGCTGACCGTGTTGCTTGATATGATCTTTTAACACAGAAAAAGATGACGAAAGAAACTTACAAAGGCTACACTGATAAGACATAGCCTTCCCATCATTCTGGGCAAGAGTGTCAGGAGTAAAATTCATTTGTGACATCTCAGCCCTTCTAATATCAGCAGCAGGTGACTGGGTTAGTTTAGCTGGAATTTCACAGAGTTCTTGTGTTTCAAGAGAGCGTGTTGATGCACTTGAACGTGAGCGTTTTTTCCCAATTAAAAGACATTTTTGTGACTTTTCATGTTCCACTATCTTGCTTAACTTCTGGATAACATGGATTAGTGGATCTGTTTTAGCTTTTCTTTGTTCATCAACTTCCAATGAAGGACTGATGACACGTTCAGCAGTCAATATAGTGTCCTGTTCCCCAATATCTGGCACCAACATGGCAACACTGCTGCTTTCTTCCATATCTAAAACGAAAAACACACAAGAGAAAGAAATGCCAGGTTACAGGGTAACTAGAGGTATGTATTTCAGGAAATATATGCCAATTTTAGTGTCCAAGCTAATCTAAGTACTTTCTAAGCTGGGAGTTTCATATCGATGTACCTGGCTACCCCCAATGTACGCTTAAATTGTTTAAAATTTCTTTTTGGCATGCAATCTCCATCACGACTTACAGGAGAGATCTTTCCATCTGTCACTGTTTCTCTGGAAATTATTTTAACAATCTTTATTTCCTTTTTTCTTTACTTTCTTTGCCTTGGACATCTAGTTTGACCCATGAGGATTCATATTACTTGATTAAAGGAACACAGCCATTTTTAGGGTTTGTGGAACCGCCTTAAGTCACTGTGAAGCATTGTTTTATAAAGCCAATAGGAAAGCACCAAATTCTAGCCTCTAGATCACTGGAGAACTTGTGAAGTTAATATAATTGATACAATTCTTAAGAAACTATTTGTTATTCCAAATTTAACTGTAGTTTTATTACCAAAATCATAATTTCTGTTGTTTCCCCCCCCAAATCTTTGTAATTGTGACAACATAGTTATATAACCTATTGCATACTGAATTTTGGGAAGTACTATGCAAGTGAAAACTGAATAAGAGTAATGATTCAGTTCCTTGTTTTACTTCCTTTGTCTTCCTGAAGATAAACCACAAACTATGCTGTGGTTTTTTTCCTAGAGGTCATATCAGTGGTCAACTGTAATTTATACCCACAGCTATGTTTTTTTCTTCCCTCCCCTGAAAGGCAGTGGGGCATCAGAGCAAGGAAAAATTCAAATCTCAGTTATGTTTCAGGTCCAGAAATTAATAGAGTCCTTAAAAGAGGTTACCTGTAGGTTCTAATAATGCATTATGCCAAGGAAATCACAAAACATAAAATACTCATAAATCTTTCTGCCTTAGTCTTGCACACTCTTTATATATCCTGGCAATACTCTCATTTTAAACATCTCCTTTGGCTTAAAGTAAGATTTAATTTGTTGACTTGGATCACATTTTTAAATTTAGGCTTTTTTCCAGCCACAAGTTTTGTTTTTCCACATTTTAGGTGCATTCTGGAATCTTACTCACAACATTCAATAAATGCCAGCAAAAATGTTAGTGGCACTAGCTACAGACCAAAGACCATACTATTCTTAAACTTCAGTCACAGGTTCTGAATTCTTATTTTAGATGATGAATCATGACTCTTCTTCCTCACATGCCTGAATCAATGTTTAAGAGCCTCTGGCCATACTAAGACTATACCTAAACTGTCCTGCCAGACCCCAGCTTTGCAACCAGTTCACCCATATCAATTTCTGGCAACTGTTAGCTCTTTTCCTCTTATTTTCTACTCCTCCTACACACCAACTCTATATCTAGGTCCTTATCAGGCAATAATGCAAATATTTTACTCTTGCCTTCTTTAGTATCACTTTTTCCCGCCCTTCTAGTACTTTGACCTATGGGATGGGCTATTTTCTCTTTTCTACAGGCTGTCTCTCACTGAGCTCATGGCAGGGAACACAGTCCACAGCCCTCACAACAATGACAGATATCCCAGCTCCAGAAGGCCATTGATCCTTCAGCTACTCTCTTCCCTAAACAATCTCTCGAAATATTAGTAGTGCTTTTCATCCTTTTCAGGTGGAAAAGGCAAGTCTTTTTCATTAGGTCATGGAGAAAGCCATGATGTATTTTTCGATGCAAAAATGTGTCATGACTTTCCTGACGATTCAACAAATTACCACATTTAAGTCACTAAAGAGAAGACAAAGGACGACTAATCATTTTCTTCAGAAAAAACCCTTCAGTGGCTTCCTAAGTTATTTTATTGCCTTGGAATTCCACATTTTTAGGCCAAGGGGAGCTGTGGCTCTTTGTACAACTACTGATTTCCCTTTAGGGATGTTAGATTCAGACTTTCCCTCTTTTGATTCAACTGTTAAATGCAAATTAGTTAAATAATAAGTTTAGAAATAGGAATCCCTGAATATTAAATTTCTTATATGGTTCTTTACTCTAGATCTAAGTTTTACCACAAGAAATGTTAATAGCCATGTAGGCTGATTGATAAACTGGAGGTTAACAAGTGAATGTTTGTTCAATAGACTTTAAACACCCACAGGGTTACAAAGGTGATTCGCATTATCTCTCTCCTATTTGATGATGCAATAGGAGGGAGAAAGAGCAGTGCAAATTGCTTCCTGTGGATATTTCAGTGCATACCTTAAAAAAAAGAAAGTGAAATTAAGAAGAGGAGGAGTTCATCTTTTTTTTTAAAGAAAAAAGACTAACACAAAAGAATCTGACAAAACATTCAGATTTTTAAAGCTGTGTCTGTTCAGGCATTAAGAGCTAATGGAAATTTGCAGCAGATGCTCCAATTTTCCCTGAACATTTATGTAAGTATCTCATTTTAGAG
Source organism: Tupaia belangeri chinensis (assembly GCF_000334495.1). NCBI lineage: Eukaryota > Metazoa > Chordata > Mammalia > Scandentia > Tupaiidae > Tupaia > Tupaia belangeri. The sequence goes on from NW_006205257.1 coordinate 2,618,058, forward strand.
ACTGCATACATTTGGGGATAAGTACAGTAATGGCAGCTATAAAACAGATATGACAACATAAAATATACCAAGAAACACCTGAAACAGGAATCTGGGTCCACATGCAAAACCAACATGCAGGTTAAATCTTATTTTCACCAATTTTACTTAGATCACTAAATTTTTTTGCACCAAAGTAAACTTATACTTTAATTCACTTTTTTCCATGGACTTAGTGAAGTCCCCATGTATACCTAAACTATTACACATCACAACTTTGCCTAGCTTACATTAATCATGCTTAGAACACTTACATTAGTCTATCGTTGGGCAAAATCATAACACAAAACTTATATCATAATAAAATATTGAGTATCTCATGTAGTTTATGGAAAACTGTATGAATGTGAGAAACAGAATGGCTATACAGGTAGGAGACATTTGTTTCTACTGAATGCCTATCCTGCGCACTGTGGAAAATTATGTCAAACCATTGTTAAGATAAGGATGTCTGTGCATGTGTGTGGGTATGTATGGGATTCTATGTCAAATGAAGTAAAACTTAATAAAAAAGATGAAAATAAGGAACACAAATACAATTCCAATGGCTCAAAGATTACAACACAGTTTATGATAATCTGCACACTGTCCTTGCCCTCTAAGAGATCAACATAAACACAGCTTTAAAAAATTACTATAGTGGGGCCAGCACATAGCATGGTGGTAGAGGCAGCTAGATCCCAAATGGCCAGTTGTGCAGTCTGAGTTCTGGACCCAGCAGAAAATACACCAGGCACATGTGTGTGTGTGCACCCAAATTCCTGAAAGGAAGGAGAAATGGAGGAGAAGGAATTGTAGCTTGACCATCCTCTGTGGGCTGCTTCCCCCCTCTCTTTCTCTTTCTTTAGCTAGTGCATGTACCCTCTGGCAAAAAAACCAAAAAAAAAACCAAAAAAAACCCATGATGGTGGTAAGGGGCTTAGTACAGAAGGTGGAGATAAAGTAAGGATAACAATTTCTGTAATTAAAATGGAGTGGTTATGAGTATAAGTTCCATTATACTATTCTTTCTACTTATGTAAATGTTTAAACTTTTTCATTATTAAATTTACAAAAAAATTATGCATAAGGCACAAAGCAAATTCTCAGGAAAAATGAAAAAAATTTAAATTCACAGTACTTTTAAAACCAAGTAGAGTGGATAAGACAAACATTTAGAAACTAAAAAGAATTGGGACCAGCAGATGGCATAATGGTTATGTTGCTGGATTCTCACTTATTAGTCAACCACAGTCTTAGACCTGGTGGCTTAAAACTCAGACCAGTGTGTGTATGTGCGTACCCAAGATCCCGAGAGGAGAATGGAGAAGGGACTGCAGTGTGGCCATCTCTCCTGGGGGGGTGATTTATTGTTTTCTGTCTTTCTGTCTCTCCAGTCAGTGCACGTGCCCTATAGCAAAAATCTCTCTTAAAAAAAAAAATAAAAAAGGAATTAACTAACAGTTTTTAACGATGTAATAGTATTCAAGGTGAAACAATCAGAAGGCAAAAGTCAATGAAAAAAATCCTAAGAGTGAACAATTCCTTTGGTCTACAAAGGGAACCAAAGGCTTCTTAAAGAGGTAAGATGGGGACCAGCAGTACTATAATGGCTATGTCGCTGGACTCCCATGTAGTCGACTGTGGTTTGCGTCCCAGACCCGGCAGCTTAAAACTCATGCTGGGCGCGTGTGCGCATGTGCCCAAGATCCTGAGAGGAGAATGGAGGAGAAGGGATTGCAGTGTGGCCATCTCCCCTGGGGGGTGATTTCTCGCTTCCTGTCTCTCTGTCTCTCTCTGTCTGGCGAGCGCACTCGCCCTATAGCAAAAAAACCTCTTCAAAAAAAAGAGGTAAGATGTTCACTGGGTACCAAAGGATGAGCAGAATGCCAGATGTCGTGATCTGTCCTCTAGGTTTCCTGTATCCTCTCTATTCTGCTCTCTGTTCCAGAGAGGATTAAGTCATTAAGCTTCTCTGTCCTCCAATTTCTGGCTGAGTTCTGCCAATGGAGAGCCACGACAGAACAGAGGGAGGCAGCAGAGTAAGATCGGTGTATTCTTTGTCCTGGTTCCCTAACTTTAGGTATACTTAGACTATTTTCTTCCACAGAAGGCCAGTTCTCTCCAGGTATTCTGTTCTACAAGACTCCTACTTCTGGTACCTCTCACTTTTTCTGATGCTGCTGACTCCAGTTAACTGCATTATCCCTATGGAAATAAGCCCAACACTGTTATTACTATACTTATCTTCAATTACCCTAATTTGAGCATGCCATACACTTCCTTCTAATAGTGTTGCTACAGGGTAAGACTGATAAGGAAGGCAGCCATGGCATTGTATTTGTAGAAGTAAGAATAAGCATGCTATCTGGGGATCTGTGAAAAGATCAGTATGGCTGAATAGGAAGGTTCACTAGAAGAAGACTAAAGGCATTAGCAAAATAGGACATTTTTTTGTTTGGAATCTTTAGACATTACAAGATTAGATTAAATATACCAACTTGTTATAAATAAATAAATAAAACTCATATCCCAAACCAGAAAAGTTCTGAAACACTCAGTCTCTCAAATCTTTCCTTGACAACAATATTCCATAGCAAAACCTTATAATTAATGTCTTATCCAAGGAAAATTTAGAGCCAATTATTTCAGTTCTGTTTATTTCCTTATAATTTGCTATTTGGTCTATTTATATATCTAGTTGGTTCCTTTTAAATACAGCAGTATGGTTATCATAAATAAATCCAGTTGAACAAATTCATTTGGGCCTGGAGAAAAGACTGTTAATTTTCTGTCTATTCAAAAAAAAAAAAGTACAATATGATATAAAGAATCCTCTCCTTTAGACTAAAAATTTCTTCTTTTCCAAGTAGGAAAAGCAACCAACCAAAAACTGTCCCAAGAAATAATGACCAACTGATTCCTCATTCTAGATTATCAAAATTGTAAAACACAAAACATTTATTTTGCTCTAGCCAAAAAGGCACAGAACATAAGCTCATGAGTTCCTCCATTAAAGTACCCTCAGTCAGCTGTGTGACCTTAGGCAAGTCACTCTCTCTGTGGATTTTATTTTCTCAGATGTAAAACAAGAAGGTAGAGCTGGATGAATTTTCGGGTCCCTGAATTTTATCTATAAGAAATTATCTGGAAACTAGTTACACATTATTTATAGATTTACCTTACTAATGTCAGCTATAATTTATTTGATTTAAAATCTACTTAGCTCAATGTAATTATTACCACTAAGAAAAACCTGAGTATAAATATCTCAAGTATATGAATTTCAGAGTCTAGAATTTCTTAGCTGGCTCCTAGCCTAAGAGTGTATTCTGATTTGGCAGCTACAATTAAGACATAAGGTCTAACTAACATTAACCAATATTCAGATTTACTATCATTTAGTGAGCACCTATAATATGCCAAGCACAGTGCTGGAGACTACAAAAATGAACTAAGGAAATCCTTGTCCTTGAGCTGTAAGTTCAGAGAGTAGTGCCTGTGTAGATTTCGTGTAAATATCATGTAATTCCTAGCAATAGTAGCCTCTTTTGTGCATATAAGGAACTTGAGACTCACAAATGTAAAGCAGTAACTGGTTTAAGAAGTGGAATCCAAGCCTGAGTCTAAAAACTGTGCTTTCTCTATCACATAAATTTTCCTCTTAATTTTCAGTGAGAACAATGTATAAAGTATTGATATTGAAGAGTAACAGCCCCTCACAGCTCTGCTGTATGAAATACGTTAGTGTATTTGAGCTTCATAATTCTTTAGGACAGCCTAGGTGAGTGTTACAGAATTCTATAAATACATTAACACTAAGTGCAGTTTAAGTGACTTACCCAAGGTTACATGGCTGTTAAGTGGCAGAACCAGTGTCTTTCAAATCAATTCATGAAATTAATACAGTCCCCTGGATCAATCTTCAAAATCCAGCTGTGGCCAAGAATGAAAGTATACAATATCAAACATTTCCCTTTCTTGGTGAAACAAAAAACAAAAAACAAACTTTTTTTTTTTGGGCAGTGAAAAATTTCCCAATCTTCCACGTCAAAAAGAAATTCAGAGGAATGTCCATGCAACCTAATTAGGTAATACAAACTCATATAACTTGTTTAACAGGTAGATTTGAGGATTTTGCAGGAGTTAGAAAAAAAGAAAATAGCTCTGTAAACTCAAGAGTTTATGTAACTGACTCAGAACAGTATTTGTTTTACTGGCATCACTTTCTAATGCATTTGGGACAATAAACTGCATATTGTTACGTTCATCTTAACCAAAAATAACCTAGAGGGGGTTTGCCAATTTTACCAGTGCAGTTGGGCAGAAGGGCAGCATGAAGATATGACATTGTGGCTTGACCTATATATCTTCTAATGCAGTTTCCTGCTCTGGTCCTCTATTTCTTTGCTAGGGCTTTCTTTGCTATTTAGGACGACTCTAAATGGTCAAAGAATGCTTATTCGTTTCAACTAGAATGAGACTACCTTATCAATTACAGTTAAGTAAAATAGTTCACTGCTAGGGTACAAAACGTCTTTAGGCCTCCCCTGTTAATTTTCAACGAGTTAGTGAGCTCAAGAAATGAAGGGCCAGGCTTTCTCTTTTAATCAATAACGCAACCCATACACTGAGTCCGAGCAGAGTACTGAAGAAAGTACAAACTCAAGGAGGTGATAAACCTGTATAGTAATTTCCTGATAAGGGCGATACAGACTGATAGCAAATTAGGAGCCCAAGGCTGGAATGAAAAAGACCGCTTTGGGGGTAGGGAGGGAGGCCTCCTCCTAATTAATCAGACAGATCTTCACAACTCACTCAGTGTGAATGCCCCCAGGTCTTAAAAAAGTGGGAGTTTTCTGCAGTGGTCTCGACAGAGATCATACCACCGAGGAGCATGGTAATGAGTGCAGAAGCCCCGGATTGCTTTTGTGTACTAGCTTTTCCTACGCCATGCAGTGGCTAAAGGGCTGGCCGTCACGGGGGTTGCGACGAGTAATGAAGCGATAGCGGCGAGTACACTGTGGTGAGCTTCATCCTGGCTGGCCTAAGCGATTTCACATCTGCAGAGGGGGAAGGAAGCAACGCCTCGGGCGGGCCTGCCTGCGAACCAGGCTGGTGACAGCGAGCAGGGAGCAGCAGGTTCCCCCACCCCCAGCTGCGGGCAAAGCGCGAGGTCTCCACGAGCCTTGCTGTGAGCGGCACAGAAGAGAGAAAGGGGATACGGAACTTGGGCTTGTGGCGAGCACCGGGCCTGAGGAGGAAGCGAGCGCCGGTAGAGGCCCGAGGGAGGATGCACATGGCCGGCGGCGGCGCTAACAGCGAGCGGAGGGGCGGCCCCGGGGC
>NW_006205257.1:2624057-2644207 GCF_000334495.1 Tupaia belangeri chinensis
TGGGCGGTGGCTGCTGCTTCCGCGAGCCTCCTTTGGCCGGCCAGGACCCGGCCCTGCCCTCACCCTGGTCCTCGCCCACCTCTCTCCCAGCTCTTTTCCCTCGCTTTCCCCCTCCTCATCCGGAGCTCCAAAATGGCGGCGCTGGGGACAGATCACGTGAGCCGCGAGCAGGTCAGGTGACCCGAGTGGCGGGCGGTGGGGGCGGGCCCAGGCCTAGGGCTCCGCCCACGGGCATCCCGGACAGCTGGTGCTGGGCGGGCGCGAAGGTACCTGCAGGTTCCCTGCAATCCTGGTTCTCGGGTGAGGTTCAAGACGCGCAGTCCCGCACTCCTGGCCCCTGCCTTGTCGTGTCCGTGGTCGCCTGGGTGTAGACCTCAGGGTGCGTTTGCCCTGGAGGCAGCCCATGTCGCCTGAAGGTGCCATTGCCATGGGCTAACTTTATCACTCCACCCACCCTACAACAGGCTTTGACGTTCCCTTAAGCCCTTATACTTCTGAATTTGGGTTCTTTCTTTTGATGGAGCTGTTCTTGGCTAAAATGCAGAGTTCCTAGCGAGGTTCATGGCTGTACTTCAGGTAGGCGTGGTGAAGGCAGAACTGGCCCTGGGGACCAGTTATACTTGCTTGGGACACTGAGGATTTTCAGCGGTTGTGTGGCCAGACTTGGCAGCTGACCCAGTAACACAACCAGGAACACAACCTTAGTCATGTGAAGGCAAGATGGTGTTTGGCTTTTGTCTCTCTTTCCTATAGTACGCATCAGGGTATAAGCAGCTCCGTTTTAGTTCCCCTGCTAATAGCGTGATGTTCAAGGTGAGCGAAGCATTCCACCGACTTCACCAAGAATACTGGAGAGTGTTGGCTGTTAGGAACTGCACAGTGGGGTTCTTGGGTCTGGACTCAGCAGGTGGGCCATAGATGGGAGGAAGGGAGTAAATCTGAAGATTCTGGTCTTAATAGTGGATTAGGCTTATTTGATGAGATAGTTCTTGGGATACTTAGAGGCCTTTACAGCAAGATGGGCTTTCAATTGGTAAGTGATTCAGCCAGGTGGGTAATTTCTTTGACTGTGTCACTGGATACAAATTCACCTGAATTTAGGCATGGAGAAAACAGCAAAGTAAGACTCCTATTCCATAGAATGCTTTGCAAAATAGACCAAATATCTAAGAAAAAGTAAAAATAAAGGATTGACTTTTTTTTTTTTCAATGAAAGTAATACATTAAAGGGACCAGCAGTTAGCGTAAGGGCTATGTCACTGGACTCCCATGTAGTCGACCGCCGTTCGCGTCCAGGCCCCGGGGGCTTAAAGCTTACAAATTCACCTGAATTTAGGCATGGAGAAAACAGCAAAGTAAGACTCCTATTCCATAGAATGCTTTGCAAAATAGACCAAATATCTAAGAAAAAGTAAAAATAAAGGATTGAATTTTTTTTTTCAATGAAAGTAATACATTAAGGGGACCAGCAGTTAGCGTAAGGGCTATGTCACTGGACTCCCATGTAGTCGACCGCCGTTCGCGTCCAGGACCCGGTGGCTTAAAGCTCACGCTGGGCGCGTGTGCGTGTGTGCCCAAGATCCCGAGAGGAGAATGGAGAAGAAGGGATTGCGGCGTGACTATCCCTCCTGGGGGGTGATTTCTCACTGTCTCTCTCTGTCTGGCGAGCGCACGTGCCCTATAGTGAAAAAAAAAAAGTAAGACATTGAGCAGGAGACTGATTTGGTAGGGTGGAACGGGGAAAGAAAACAAATAGGGCTCAAGAACAAAGTAAGATCAAACAGCTAACCTGAAAACTTTCTTTTCTTTTTCTTTTTCTTGGGCTATTAGCACAAACAATTCTATCAATGGTTTATGACTATCTAAAGAAAGGCTTCCTTTAGTATGTTTTAACTATAGTGTCCATAATCTGAATGTAGAATTATTTGATCAGGGGAGAGTACAAAAACTAAATAAAGAATATATAATCTAGGGAAAATAAGGGATTCTAAAACCAGTGAAAGGAGATAAGTGTATTTTTGATTGAAGTTCTTATGTTTGTCATTACTGGTATTTGCCAGCTATTTCTATTATCCCTTTTCTGGAGCAAGGTTAAATAAAACTCCTTGGCTCTCTGTGGCTCAGAGATGTGGCCTGTGCCTGGTGGTGGCTAATGAAGTGTGTGTTGAAGTAAGAGGTAATACTTCCATAATAGGGCATTTAATTGTCAGTGCATTCCCCTCCAGAGTATTCTTTTCCCTCTGACTTGATGACTGGCAGCGTTTGAAGTGCCATATATTTAAAAAAATATATTTAAAAATGTATTTTTTAATTAAAAAATACTTTATTATTGTTATTCTTTCATTTCACCAGAGAGAGAGAGAGTGAGAAAGCAAAGCACCAGGTCCAGGACTCAAACTGTAGTTAGGCATGTGGGAGTCCAGCACCTTAACCACTGCACCATCTGCTGGCCCGCTTCTTTTGCATCTTAGAGTGACAGTGATGAGCTGAGCCCACAGCTAACCCAAGGTAGATACGTAGGGTGAGCATGTCACTGAGGTCTCGGGGCTGTTTGTTACTGTGGCACGGCATAGCTGCTGCTGACACTGCTCCCTACATTGGAGTAACTGGAGGAGTGAGAGTGAATAGGAACACATTACAAGTAAAAAGGAATATTAGTGAACACATTAGTAGAACAAATTAGAACCCTCATTCCTAAAGACAGAGAAGGTATAAGATGTGGAATCTGATAGAAAACCTTAGACAACTTCAAAAAGCCAGTGACACAAAAACCTCAGTAATTTCTCTTTCCCATGAAAGGGAACACATTACAAGTAAAAAGGAATATTAGTGAACACATTAGTAGAACAAATTAGAACCCTCATTCCTAAAGACAGAGAAGGTATAAGATGTGGAATCTGATAGAAAACCTTAGACAACTTCAAAAAGCCAGTGACACAAAACCTCAGTAATTTCTCTTTCCCATGAAAGAGCTCTCCAGAAAATTACAGCAAACATTTTGAAGTCAGAGCAATGCAGAGCCATTCAGATGTAGTTGCATTTTGAACTTGTGGACATCTCAAACTCTTTTCTGCACCTTCCACCTGCCACAGAATGTTATTTATCATGATTTAATTAACCACTCATAGTAAGATTTAATGTTATAGATAGGAAACTTGCTTACTCAGTTATCTAGCACCTATTCAATGGAATCTGATTTCTGTCTCCTCATGAGAGATGACCCAGATAACTGAATCCCTATCTCCACACACCTAATTATTCTACTTTGGGGTCATTAATTAGTTGATGAGGTTAAAGGTTTTGCTGCTTGTACAAGTAGCATGGGTCTGTATCTCCTAAAGAGACCACGAAGTCTGATAATACAGTGCTCTTCAACTTAAACCAGAGCTCTGTTTAAATTTGGGGGACAGTAAGGACAATGCAGCCAGTGAGTTGCCAAGGTGACAACTAGTTGTAAACTGAATGAGACAGTGTACCATTTGAAACTTGAGGAAGACCTACGTGTTTCCAGCCATGATACTTATGAAGGACACCTTGTCTTTGGTGTAATAAGATTAGATTAGATTTCTTTTGAAGGGATTAATCATGTAAGTCTTTGGCACAGCACAGAAAATTGGATGAGACATGTGGCCTGTATTTCTTTTAGCTGTAATTTTTATCATGACCTTTAAAAAATATACTGCTTCAAAAAAAAAAAAAAGGAAGAAAAAAAAGAAAAGATTGCAGAAGGGTGAAAGGAGGCAGAAGGGCTAAAAAAGAAAAAGGTGCGGTGGTGTGAGCTGAGAATATAAACTAAAAAATTGTTTCTGACTTTGCTATTTAGCTCTTGTGGAACTGTGAGCAGGTAAGCTCACAGTTCTGATGTTTCACCTTGCTGTGAAACAAGAAGTTCAATTTATCCTCTTCTTGAGCGTCAGATGCTCAGGATATGGAAGTACAGCGTTTAATTATAGGTGCCTTCTGGGTTCAAAGTGGGACTTTATCATTAAGAATAATAGCAAGGCTCGAATTTATTAATGAATGAGAAGATTGCTTGATGTAAGTCAGAAGGAATTTAAGATTAAAACTCATATTATTATATATATATACAGCTGTCAGTAATAAATTAACATTCACTCTGGGTTCCTTACACTTTGCATCCTGAATACTCACCTAGAAATACTCATAATTACAGTTCAAGTCTCAAGAGTCATCATAAATTATCCATCTGTCATTCATTCTTTGCTAAAAGCCACAGACCTACATTATTTTGGCAGCATTGCCATCTAAAGTCCCTGGTCCTACGAGGCACATGTATTAATTTATTTCTTATTGAGGACCCAAATAATCCAAAAATCTAACCAACCAGGAAGAAGAGAAGAAAAAGTAGGGACTCTGCTTATGAGAGTTGGAGCTAACATTGTAGCTAACATTGATCTTGCTTAACTTTCAGCTCATCTGTGTCAGGTCGGAGATGCTAATTGGTTTAGAAAAGGCCTTCTGAAGAGCAGAGACAGTCATAGCAAGTATGGCAGCCCTGCAATCAAGATTGGATTGAAATTCTCTTTAGAGTTCTCCTCGTTCCTGGACGCTGGTTTATCCTCAGGACCTGGGTATAAGACAAGAATCAATGGAGGTGACATCTAGCGGCCGACCTGGGAGGTGCAGCCAAGCTACAGAGCTCTCCAGCGGGAAGTGGGACTTACGCTTTGTCCAGCTAACCCAGGCCTGACCCCGGGCTCTGAATTAGTCTGAGTGTGGTTTCTGGCAGAGACTCCCTGAATTCATGTTGATTTCTGGTTGGGATCCAGGAAATGCACCAGCAGGCTGGGAGTGGAGGTGGAGAGGGGCTGATTTGGAGGACGACAGGAGGCTCCTTTCAGTCTAGTCTGCATATGCCACAGACTTGTGCTGCCGCGCAGCGTGGCTCGGCAGAGCTCGCGCCGGAGCAGGGAGCTCGCCTCCGCCAGACTGTCTCTCTGCTTCAACGCAGACTGGTTATTGGAACGCTCAAGCAATTTTCAGTCGTCTTTGTCAATAAAGTCAGTCTCATCTCTGCAAGGGGAATGAAAATGAGATTTTGAGACCTCTGAAGGGCTCTCTCCTTTTGCCACTTTATCTGCCCAAGAGCCAGCTAGTAGCTGAACTGAGTTGGGTGGTAGCTATTTGCCAGGCCCAAAGCTGTGTTGACAGGTAATACCACCTGCTTCTGAATGAGACAATGGGATTGTAATAGGATACTGTTAAATTCTTCCCAGAGAAGCAGTTTCCTTAAACTGGTGATCTTTATTGATGAGAGGGACAGAGGAAGAAAATGAAAAGAAAAAAGGGAAGATGAAGAAGGACATTCAGAGAAAAAGCAACTGCTAATCAAACCAAGAGAGCCTAGTGAAGGGGTAATCCCATGACCTAAAAATATGTCGTTTGTTATTTTGACAGCTCCTCTTGAGGTGATAGACTAGGAGGAGGAGCTGCTAGTATCATCATCAGCTGGTCGGGAGTTCCATTTCGTGCTTCTTTAAGGACTCAGTAAATGGAGAACTATAGATAGTAAGTAGTCTACTTCACAAGGTCCTCCAGCTTGGAGCTCCTCTTATCATATAGAAGACCAAGCAGAGGGAACATGGTACAGTATTTGCTCTTCTGGGTTGTTTCTTTCATTGAGAAAGAGATGTGAGTGAGAAAGGGAAGGGAAAATGCCTATAGTGCTCAGAGAAAGTCCCCATTGCAATTTTCATGCCCTTTCTGGCCTTATTGTAAGGTCTACCATGCTGTAAGGTGGGAAGGACCAATCAAAATCTGTTGTGAGTTGGAAATGGCACAGCCAGGACAGGAGTAGGGCTGTAGGGACACAAGTCGTTTCCAGGAGCAGGTGGCCAGGCTCTCATGTCATCCACTCCTCTTGTACAAGCACTGCTTGAATTCCCTCTTCTGGACCACAGGCAGGGAGATGTCTATGATCACCTAATGGGAGGAAAACACCTGAGTCTAGTTCAAGAAGGGGTCAGGTTAGTATGTGGAAGAAAGTGGACCAACGTGAATGGAGGTGAGGTAAGAGTGGATACAGGGCGTTTGTCTGGATGCTGGAGACCCCTCTGCCTGGGTTGGAGGGAGCAGGATGTAGGGAGTAGGAAGAACTATGGTCAGAAAGGCCAGCTGAGGCTGGGGCTGGACTAGGCAGACACAAGTTGGATCAGATAGATGCAGCAAGCATTAGGGAAGGTTCTGTGTTAGGATTTTACTTGTATCATTTCACATATCTTTGTAGACATAGTTCTATAGTCACTGGGACATGTGTAGCCCCTGCCTTAACAGTTGCCCACCTTGGTAGGGAATGAGCTCTAAGAACTTACTAGTTTTGTTTATTGACATTCTACCTGTTCCACCTGTTTCTTTCAGACCAGGGCCTAGAATATATCTATGAACAGTAAATACTCAGTGATTGAATGAAAGAGTGATTTAATTTAGCAGACAAGCTCCCAGGCATGGTAGACCATATTGGAGGAGCTACTCAAAAGCCGTCTTTTGTGGAGATAAGGCATCAGTGTTGGAGGCTTGGCAGAAAGCATAAAAATGGCATCCAGTTAGGGACCTGGGAGTCAGCCTCAGAGAAGCGCTAAGAATCCAGGCTATTGATGATTTCACCTTAAACTCCAAAACCTATTCACACTCACTAGCTATGTGACCTGTGGACAAGTTACTTTACCTCCCTGTTCCTCAGTTTATCTGTAAAATGAGATAATCTGAGGGAACAGATAGTGCTACCCATCTTACAGAGCTTTTGACAAGTTTAAAGAACATATGTAAAGCACTGCTGTCACTGACTTAGAGTATTTTTATCAATAAAAATAAGATATGTGTTATTGGGGCAATGAGTGGTGTGGTGGTTAAGGCTGTAGACTCCCACATGGCTGACCATGGTTTGAGTCCTGGACCTGGTGGCTTACTTTCTCACTTGCCTTCTCTCTCTCTGGTGTCTTCTAGCAAACTTAAAAAAAAAATTAAAAGATAAATATTATTATTGCAAAGATTCAGATGGGAGTGATATGAAAGGGAAGGAGGAGATGAAGATGAGGGTCACTGTGAACAAAGAATGTGTAGGTGTTTTTTTAATGTGCTCTCCGGGGGTGGGGGGGGGACTTCCAGTGGGGTGTGGTCATGCTACAATCCTTTTGCCTCCATTTCTCCATCTTGTCTGGATTTGCAGCATTCATGCACACAGGCAGGTTATGTTTTTCAAGTCACCGGGGCTGGTATTCATACAGTAGTTGCCATGTAAGATCTGATTCCTGATACACGCAGTGCTTAACCATTGTGCCACGGGGCTGGCATGAATGTGTATTGGGTCGTTGGAAAAGTCATGACACATTTTTACGTCATGACTTTTCCAATGACCCAATAGCATTAGACCACAAATGAGGTATGAAATCAGTGGCCAGCGAGCACCTCTGCTCATTCAGCTTGCCCTTGTTTGGCAGCTGCTGTTTGCAGTCACCGTCAACTGAGTTCCACATATAAGTGACAGAGGCAGACACAGGAGTCACACAATGTACAGAAAAGGGGAAGGGGGCAGAACCATCCAGCTACTCTATAATCAGCTTATGAGTCGTGGAATTTGATGTGAGCGTGTTAGTAATGTCACATACGACTATGTGGGTTTTCAGCCTATTTTTCCTGAATGCGGATTTTGTTGGCAACTGAATGCGTGCTAACACCAGAAGATTTAGTTACATTTTGGTTAAGAAGTCCAGAAGACTTTGGACTTGGCTTTGAAAAATCGAAAGTGAATTGAATTTGCATTATTTAAGTGGCTTATTCAGATGATCTATCTCTTCAGATTTAAAAATTCAAAGACTCAAAAGATTGGATATTTCAGCAGCAACAATGACATCTAGGGGTTGGTTTCTACAGGTTTAATCTTAGATATGTACCCTTTATGTTTGAGAAATAAGTACTAACACATCGATGCCATTGAGAAATGTCTGTTTGGACAGCGTGAATTTAGTTGGTGGCTAGGGCAACACTGCTGAATCAAAGAGGGGACAAAACTGGAAGTGGCTTTTGCTGTCATCTAAGAACATTACTTCCTTCTAAAATTGTAACACCTCTCACTTTGCTTCATATACTCATTTGTCCCCTGACCTTTTATCCAGCCATGGAGCATCTTAGCTTTCCTATCTGATACTAGCCTATTTTTTCCTTGAATGGCAGAACCACTTACCCTGCATGGATGGGGCTGGGGCCTCAAGCTTTAGCTTGTTCCAGTTTTTCCTACTCTTTGAGGATCTAGTGGAACAAATCTTTGGCATTTCGCCTCATCTATACCCTGTGTTTTTATAGGATTTTTAAAAAATGGGGACTAGACCAATCTCTCTCTCTCTTCTCTCTCTTTTTAAATTGCCAGAGACCCATGTACTCACCAGGAAGAACTAAAGAAACAGTGAGAGAGAGAGAAAGGACCTCCAGTGGGACATAGTCATGCTGCAATCCTTTCTCCTGCATTTCTGCATCCTGTCAGGATTTTAAGCTCTCACACACAACTGCTTGGTGTGGTTTTTAAGCTGCTAGGGCTGGAATTTGAACTGTGGTTGGCTAGGCTTTGAGTCTGGCCATAGATCAATTCCTTGATTTTTTTTTTTCTTTTGGTCATAAGGTGCGTGTGCTTGCCAGAGAAAGAGAGAGAGAGAGACAGAGACAGAGACAGAGAGAGGGAACGTGATGCATCATCCCCCAGGGGGACAGCCACACTCCAATTCCTTCTTCTCCATTTTTCTCTTGTGATTTTAGGCATGCACACACACGCACCTGTCATGATTTTCAAGCCACCGGGTCCAGGACTTGAACCGTGGTTGGCCATTTGGGAGTCCAGCACCTTAACCACCATGTCACCTGCTGGCCCCTCAATTTCTTAATTTGTGGGTTTGATTATCAGACTCAGAGGCAGCCTTTGGCCTGAGGTCAGCATGTCAATCAACTATCAGTGTTTATTGAGTACCTTCTTGGTACAGTCTCTCTCTCTCTCTCTCTGTGTGTGTGTGTGTGTGTGTTCCACTGGGAGAGAGATGGGAATAAGGTAGACCTAAAAGGCAATGCACATGGGCTCTCTCCATGAAAAAATACAATTTATTTAGAGGACACCAAACATCTATATTAACAGGAAATAAATATGAAAACATCTATGGATATACTTGAAAAATGCATAAGTAGATGATATGGAAAGCTCCTGTCAGTATGAAAATTCTGTGATTTTTGTGCAGATTTAAATTAGTACCCAGTCATACTGATGCATAATAAAGTTGGTGTCAGCACAAGAATAATAGCTACATTATAGATTTTTAAAATGGTTGTGATAGCGATGCAAAAATAGAGCCACGCCAATAGGTGAATATGAATTGACCTTTAGGGTTATCAAGCTTCCAGAGTTGTTTCTGGATGGTTTGCAGAACTGTGTAGTTTGCTGAGGATAGTGAAGCCTGCCCTAATTGTACCACTCTGCAGGTGTGTTTCCTGATTCTGTAATATTATAATTACTTTTTTAAAAAGAGAGTTATCCATTTAATTTATTATTATTGTTATTATTAAATTTGACCAGAGAGAGAGAGAGAAAGAAAGTGAGAATGCAAGCCACCAGGTCTGGGATTCAAAGTGTGGTTGGCCATGTGGGCATCCACTGCCTCAATCACCATGCCACCTGCTGGCCCCTATTCTGATGATCTTAAAATGGGCCAGGAAGTCTTTTTCATTTCTATCCCTGCTGTTGACCTTTCTGTTTCTCTCTTTAGTGTGTTTGTTCAGTTTCTTGCCTTGGCAAGTAGAGCTTACATACCTGATACATACGAGGTGGTCAGCTTTACCTTCTTAATAGTTCTTGAATGTTTCACTTTCTGAAGGGGCCCAAGAGTCTCCAGTGGCTTCTCAGTATCCAGATCTTAGTGCCCAGATGATGGTGCAGTAGTGGCACATGCTGGCCCATTTGAGAGAGTTTCAGATTTGCATTCAGAGACCACCCTGAAATATACTGGGTGCAAGTGTGCCCATAATCTGGGACTGACTGAAGCTGGAATGGATTGTGATGTGAAGACCCTGTTGGGAGTGTTTGTCACCTCTTCCTCCCCCACCCCCACCCCTTTCTCCATTTCTCTTGCTCATGGAAGAAAGAATAAACTTAAAAAATAAAAGTAAAGAAGATAGAGACAAAGGTCAAGCCTCATGTCTCTGGCCGCTGCTGTAGTTTGGACCTCATCATGCCTGCCCATCATCGCTGGCCTGCTTTTTGTTTCCTAGATGCACTAAGCTCTGCCTTCTCCCTACTACTCCCCACTCTCTTTCTTCAGGGCTCAGCAAAAGAACCATTTTGTCAGGGAACACTTCCCTGATCTCTGTGACCACATTAAATCTCTTTACCCCCTCTTACTACTGTGTATCCTTTGTTCACAGTTCTTATCAGAGCGGTAGTTTATCTGTGTAGTTGAATCAGTGTGCATCCCACTGCATAAACTGAGGATTCTGTGAAGTCATCCACTCTGTCTTATCAGCCTACTAGATACTAATGAATACACAAACAGGAATGAATGAATGATGACTATAATGGAGTTTGTCTTAAGTCACTGAGATTCTTGTAAAGCTTCAGGTTCACTAGCCCAATATCAAACCACTCTGTTTAATTGTGTAAAATAAAGGACAGAATGATAGACAACATGGCTTAAACTTATGTGGGTTATAGGACTCATGGAGGAAATTTTGATTTAAAGGAATACTTCATTAATGTCAGTGGGCCCCAGTGTTGATTATGGAATATTCCAGTTACTTGAGTAGTCTCATTAATCAAAGGTCCTCTTGCATATTAACACTGAAATTATGTAAAATAAAGGGCACCTGATATGGACAATTTTACATCGATGGAGAAGTTCTTCTTTGTTAGCTGGAAGTTCTTGTTATCCAAACCCTTGCCAGAGAGTTCATGAAGTAAGGGGATGGTGTACATTCTTATAGCTTGGAGGAAGAAAGAACCACATTCAACTCTCTTAGAAAGACTTCTTTTTTTTTTTATTTTTTTGGGAGGGGTGTTTGCTATAGGGTGTGTGCGCTCACCAGAAAGACAGAGACAGAGAATCACCCCCTTAGGGGAGATGGCCATGCTGCAATCCCTTCCCCTCCATTCTCCTCTCAGGATCTTGGTCATACACGCACATGTGCCCTGCATGAGTTCAAGCCACCGGGTCTGGAACTTGAACGGCAGTTGACTACATGGGAGTCCAGCGATATAGCTATTAGGCCAACTGATGGTCCCCTCTTGGAAAGACTTCTAAAAAATCATTTGCCTCACTAACTTCAAGTTAAGTATAGTCTTGATGTGTTATATGTAAGGGACAGATAATCAGTGACATCTTAATTTGGAGCAGATTTGCAATTTGTCATCACTTTGAAAAAAAAAAGAAGTAAACTCAAGGGAATGTAGTGTTAGTGCCCAAAGTCTTCTCTCTTGGGGGATTTTTCAAATTATTTTTCAAAGTTAAGAGAAATAGCATAGCATAGAGAGTGAAGACACTGATTCTGGGTCTGGACTTCCTGGGTTAATTTCCTGGCTCTGTCACTTACTAGCCGTGTAGCCCCAGTTCCTTACCTCCAGCATGTAGAGAATAACATTCTCCACTTCACAGTATTATCATGTGAATTTTATGAATGAATACACTTGAGAGTGCTTAAAACAGTACCCCTATAGAAAGCACCATTTAAGTGTGGGCTGTTATTATTCCACAGAAAGTGGTGGAATGTGTGCTTTAACCTATTCCCTTGCATAGTTAGGGTTTGCGATTCACAGCCTCTCTCATTCACCTGTGTGAGTGAGCTTTTTTTTTTTTTTTTTTTTTTTTTTTTTAGGGGTTTTACTCACTGGAAAGACAAAGAGACAGAGAGACAGAAAGCAAGAAATCACCCCCCAGGGGGGATGGCCAATCCCTTCTCCATTCTCCTCTCGGGATCTTAGGCGATCTTAGGCATGCATGCACACGTGCCCGGCGTGAGTTTAAGCTACTGGGTCCAGGACTCGAATCGCAGTCAACTTCATGAGAGTCTAGCGACATAGCCATTACACTAACTGCTGGTCCCACCTGTGTGAGTTTTAAAGCACCTGAAGTATGTATTGATGATAAAGAAGATGCTCTGTGTATAAAAAAAAATGCCTGTTTTCAGGAAAGTTTTTTTTTTTTTTTTAGAGGTTTTTGCTATAGGGCGTCTGCGCTCGCCAGACAGAGAGAGACAGAGAGATAGAAAGCGAGAAATCACCCCCAGGGGGGATGGGCACACTGCAATCCCTTCTCCTCCATTCTCCTCTCGCGATCTTGGGCAAGCATGTACACGTGCCTGGCGTGAGTTTCAAGCCACCGGGTCCAGGTTGCGAACCGTGGTCGACTATGTGGGAGTCCAGCGACATAGCCATTACACTAACTGCTGGTCCCCCAGGAAAGTTTTGATCTAGTTGGATAGAGGTCCCTCTAAGTAGAGCCACAGAAGGGACCAAGTGCATTAATTCATTCAACACATTTTTTTTGTTGTTGTTTATTTGTATTTTAATTGGTAGAGGATGTGTGTGCTTGCAGAGATAGAGAGACAGAGAGGAGAAAGCAACCCTCAATAATACGTGGTCACACTACAGTCCCTTCTCCATTTTTCCATCCGATTGAGATTTTTGGGGGACATACATGCACATGAGCCCAGTGTGTTTTTCAAGTCACTGGAACCAAGATTCCAACCATGGGATCCAGCTCTCTTAACTTCCAGGCCATGGGGCTGGCCTTCAGCACATATTTCTTGAGTACTGGGTGTGGGCCAAGAGCTGTCCTAGGCACTAGAATACAATGGTGGAAAGGACAGACCAAATCTCTGCCCTCATGGACCTTAGAATCTAGTGAGGAAGACAGAAGCAGATAGGTAAATAGGCAGACCAGTATCGTGTAATTCCAGTGCTATGGAGTAGCTAGACCTGAGTGAGGGGATAGAGGCTCAATGGGGAGGTACAAGTCCTGTTTTAGAGGAATGGATTGTTCAGAGGAGTCTCCTCTGAGGGTGAAATCCAGCGATTGCTTGTTGTAGGCTCAGGGGACCACAGAATAAATCGAGCCTGGACTGAATAACACCAAACTAGGAAGGTGATGCAGGGACCCAGAGAGCCTTGAAAACAGTGGGCGTCGATTGGCAGAGCGAAGGCAGAAGGTGCTTCCCTTGCGTGTTGGTGGGATGCAGAGAAGGGGCATCGGGAGGAGCTGGGCTGTTCCTGCACCCCTCACCTTTGCGAAGGATCTTGTGGGGGCTGTGTAAATTTCATGCAGCTTGTGCCCCAGGGCCAGTACCCCAGCCGTGTTCTCCAGCTGGTGCCATGTCAAACTAAGCCCCTTCTCACCCTCTCAGGATTGGGAAGCTAGAGCAGGTGCAGTGACGCCAGCAGAGCGCCCCAGAGCAAATGGGATTTTAAAGTTGTTAGGGCATTTTGGCATTCAGTTCTCTGAGATGAACAAAGTGTCTTGTCTGGTAATTGCAATTAATGGCTCTGCTATTCAAGCATATCCGTCAATAAATCTCCTCTAATAACCGATTGGGCACAGTCGTTGCCATAGTTATGTCTCTAAATTGAGCCCAGGGTAGTTGGCCACGACACTGACCTTACTGGGGTCAGGACTGCTTCCTGACTGTATGACTCCATATCCCAGGAATTAAAGCTACCCTCTGAATGACTGGCTTCGAGCCAGCTGAAAGACAAGCTCAGCCCCTCAACTTAACTGCTTGGAGATTTCCTGTAAATCTCTTAAATGCAGAATAAAAATCTTTGAAACCCCTTAATGTCGATGGTTGGAGTAATTCAGTCCAATCTACTTTTGCACGATGCTGGGATAGTCAACAAGGAGACCCTGCCTCAGATTGGCAGTCGCCAGCGTTCACAGTAGGCCAGCTCTCAGATTCCTTGGCTGATGAGGTCGGCACCTCACCAGGGAGTTATTTTTTACAGTTTTTTTCCCTTCTAGAGAATTCCTTTCCTTATCTCCAAGTTTATCTTCAAGATCCTGTCTCTTAATCCCACCTCTGTCTGTCCTGAGGGCCATTATTCTGCAGCCACCACCAACTTGCTTGTTCAATTCAGGGTTCAGTTTCCTGAAGCTCCCACCATTAAAGATCATATCTTCCCCTTTTCCTCCTCATTTGACAAACACCTTGTATCCTCAGGAGATCTTGGATTTCTAGAACGCCATTTCAAAACTGAGTTTGTTACACCTAATGAGGTGGGGGTATTTTTAAATGTGTCTATTTATATGTTTGAGATGATTACAAGTGATTACACAGAAGGTGGAGGAAGGGACACGGAGGCAAAAGATGCTCTGTAAAATAATCTCTTAATTCATGTTTAAAAGAAAGAAAGAAAGGAAGAAAGAAAGAAAGAAAGAAAGGAAGAAAGAAAGAAAGAAAGAAAGGAAGAAAGAAAGAAAGAAAGAAAGGAAGAAAGAAAGAAAGAAAGAAAGGAAGAAAGAAAGAAAGAAAGAAAGGAAGAAAGAAAGAAAGAAAGAAAGAAAGAAAGAAAGAAAGAAAGAAAGGAAGGAAGGAAGGAAGGAAGGAAGAAAGAAAGAAAGAAAGAAAGAAAGAAAGAAAGAAAGAAAGAAAGAAAGAAAGAAAGACAAGACATCAGAAACTTCTTTTCTGTCTCTAACTGGGGCCCAAGGCTTGGTTTAAATTTTCCAAACTATTCATTGCTCTGTATTTTTGCTTTCCTGATCTTCATTTATGGTTTATTTTAGAATGAAAGTTGTAGAATTTTAGAGCTGGAAGGGTCTCAGGAATGGGCAGAGCAGCAAGGTGGTACAACCAGGGGCCATGAAACAGAGTCCTAGACTTATCAATCCTGCCCCAGGCCCAGTTTCTGTACCTTCCTTTCTGGCAACTCTGTCTAACAGGGCTGGCAGGCTTTAGCGTATTTACCTTCTTTTGGAAGGTCTCTGTGAGAAACATGGAGAAGAATTTTCATATGCCGGGACTGTGCCGAGAATCTCTTTAAGATGAAACAAGCTGTTTATGGTTTGCTTCTAACTTTTTCAGAAACTTCCAAATATAATAAAATGTTGTGTCTGTTTTTAAAGTGGATAAAGTTTGTAAAACTCACTGGGCTGGTATAGGAATAGTCCTGATCTTTTTAAACTGTTGCATTTTGAATTAATGCCCAAAGAAAACCAATGAGTCCATGTGTGGATTTGGGCAGCAGAAATGCAGATGCTTTTAAAATACTCGGTGTCAGTGGCTTATAAAAGTATTTTGATGGATGTTTGATAGAATTTAAATGACTAGGCCTTGTCAAATAGAATTTTGGCTTCACTGTTAATGATGTGTCATTGAAAGGAGTTACAGAAATCGCAAGAGATTTGTTTTAATAAAAGAGGAAAAGAGGGAAGGCAAATTAAATCCAATAAACACATGGAGCTGAACAGTTGGGGGTACCCACTCTTTTCAGCTTCTTTTTCTCCTCTCTACTGGTGAACCATTCCACCTCTGCTGGGGTATTCAACGCAGACCTACAATTAGTGCTGTACGTCCCTGTGTCCATGTCACAGAGACTGCGGGTGAACTTCCCATCCCATTGCTTTCTCCCAAACTCATGGAGTAGCTCCAAATTTCTGACCTTACCCCAAATGCCTTTCTTCTGCATGCCAGCAAGTGTGGTTCAGTGGGCAGATAACATTGTTCATGGGTGGTGGGGGGGAACACAGACAACTTTCTGTTGAATACTTCGAGACCCAGTAAGAGGGCAGATGGCAGATGAGGCTGTTAACTGCAATGCCGCTTCTTCACACTGTGTGTACATCCAGGATGCACACGGCACGTACCTGGCAAGCCCGGACTCATACTGGCAACAGGAACAGGAGAGCTGGCTCTCGTTCTCCTTACAGAGAGGACTGTAGAGGCTCCTTAGAGACAGGCAGAACACAAGGAATCAGAGAAATTGAAATGAGAATTGATGAGCCAACTTGGTGGTGCAGTGGTAATACACTGCCCACATGATGCTGGATCCCTATGGAAGATGGAAGGTTCAGTTCCCTGATCAGCCTATACATACTGGATGCACATCCGTGATCCTAGCAGGCTGGGATGGGTAACGGGGTTGGTTTGTGTTGTGAGACTCTATTCAGGGTGCTTGTCTTTTTCTGTCTCTCTCTCATGAAAGAAAGAAATCGACTTGAAAAAGAAAATCAACAACTAAAAGAATGTATGAAAAGCTAGAAGAGAATAGAGGAAATGAGGAGACCAGGGAAGAAATGCGGGTTCAGGCTGTATTAGAGAAGAGGAACCATGAAGGGAGAGGGATGTGGGAAGGAAGGTAAAGAGAAGCTAGTTCCTAGCCTCAGGAGCAGCCTTCTGTTACTGCCCTCCCATATCCCTCTCATCTTTCTTTTCCTTCTGACTTCTTTTGTTTTTCTTCATAATTATTGATTTTCTTGCTTTTCCAAACTGCTTTTAAAACATATTTAGAGACCAGCAGATGATGTAATTTTTATGTCACCGGACTCCTATGTAGTTGACCACAGTTCAAATCTCAGACTGGGTGGCTTAAAACTCACTCCAGGTGCATGTACGTGTGTCCAAAATCCCAAGAGGAGACTGGATGAGAAGAGATTGTGGCATGGTCATCCTCCCTGGGCGGGGGATGGGGGTGTGGAGGGGGTGGTGCTTTCTTGCTTTCTGTCTCTCTAGTGAGCATATGCCCTCTATAGCAAAAATCTTTACAAAAAATTTTATTTTTAATTTTTATATATACATTTCAGGCAGTTAATACATGTACGCAGTATAAAATTCAAGACCCAAATGGGTGTACGGTGAAAGTTGTCACCCCTACTCCTATTAACGATTCCCCAGTTCTTCTGCAAAAGAACTGTTGTTAATGGTTTATTGTATTTTTTCCAAAAAGACTCTATGCATATACATACACACAAAGCATACTACACATACTATTTTGCACGTTGCTTTTTTTTTTTTTTACTCAACCATATGATCTTGGAAATTATGCCATATCGGTATGTATAGAACTGTCTTGTTGATTTCAAAGGCTGTGCAGTATTGCATTTTATGGATTCACCCTATTTTACAAGTCTTCTGTTGATGGACATTTAGTTTGTGTCTAATATCTTGCTGTGATAAATTTCTTTGTATGTACATCTTTGTGTGCGTGTGTGTGTGTGTGTGTGTATCTGAAAAATAAATTTTTAGAAATGAGATTGCTGGTCAGAAGGTATATGCATTTTCAAATTTGAAAAATATCACCACATTTCCCTCTTTTCTAATTTGCGATAGCACCTTGCCAGACTAGTGTTATCAGAAGTTGATCTTTGACAATCTGTTAGGCAAAACATGTATCTCCTTGAGTGAGTTGGCTTACTGGCATTTGGTTTTCTGTGAACTGTTTGTTCGTGTTCAGGGTAGTTTTGATAAATCGAGATGGAGGAGTGTCAGGTTCATGGAGGTCACCAACTGAGAAAGATTAAAGAGAGAGAGAGGAAAAAGAGCCAAGTCAGCTTTATGAAAGAAAAATAAACTCCAGATTGTTTCTTCTTGTAGAGAAACCACTGTATCTGGATTCTGCCGTGTCAATATGCCAGTTATGCACAGATGGTTCTTCAGTGGGATGAATTGACATTTCTTCCCCTGGACCGTAATATAAAAAGCCTTTTCTCTCGCAGACCGGGACTCACAGTGCCATGCATTACTGAA
Source organism: Tupaia belangeri chinensis (assembly GCF_000334495.1). NCBI lineage: Eukaryota > Metazoa > Chordata > Mammalia > Scandentia > Tupaiidae > Tupaia > Tupaia belangeri. The sequence continues at coordinate 2,641,779 of NW_006205257.1, forward strand.
GTATGTTTTCATTGGAAATTGCATATAAAACCCATTGTTTCATTGCAAATAAAAGTTTAGATTTACTGTGACGTGACCACAAAGTGATATTTTCATCCATAAAGCCCTCTGTTACTTACGTGCTTTAGTGCACTAGACTGAAGTGAGCCATCTCATTTTCAAGGAGTGACCTTGAGGTGGCAGCAGCATTACGTTCAATTCTGTGAGGCACCGAGTGCATTACAAAGTGAAAGTAAAACTTGCAATAAATCAGAATAATACTGATTGTTATAATTTTATTATCAGAGCATTAAGTCAATAAAACTTATCTGAAATGTCATTTGAATTGTATACAATTTTTACTAGTTATCCAGTATGTCTTAAAAGCATGTTTAAAACAACAAAATGAAGAAATCAGTGATAAATGGTGCAAAAGCTGAAACTTGTCTCATGGTGCAGTAAAACTACATTCTCTTTTGGTTCTTTGCATTGTAAAATAGCCTTTTTGCAGACTTAACTATACCATCATGTCTTATGTTTTCCCAGGTGTATTTAGTGCCCTTTTGTCTGATTACTGATTTTCTGGCAGGGTGTCTGGCCCTTTTTCATTTATAATTTTTATATAGGAAGGTCCCTTAATATATGACATCCTTTCATGAACGGAGAATGCAGTTGTTTTTTTTAATAATGAGGCATAATGAAACTTATTTATGAAGGAAGTCTGAAAAATTTATTGAAGAATTATTATAAGAGAAACATGCAAATTAAAAAAAAAACCCTGCTTAATAAGAATATTCATTATCAGGGAGCTTCCAAGTAATGAAATAGTTGTGTAAAAGGCAGATATTAGGTGATGTAATATTGCTTATATCAGGTACAATACATGATTACCATGCATTTTTATCTTGTCAATGGATATTAGATTATCATAATATTATAGTGTAATTATTTAAGATGCAAGATGTTTAAAATGTTTGGCCCATAATTTTGCAAGGTTGTGTTTTTTTGGTGGTGGTGGTGCTTTTTTTTTTTTTTTTTTGCATTTTATGTGATGGGTTACTGACATGCATGTCATGGGGAATTGGAAAAATAGATTCTGAGTGTGTTTGTAGTTTGGCAATATTGACGATGATGCTCCAGTTCTAACTTTGGTCATGGTGCTGGATGTGATCATTTTAATGAACATGCAAGACTGAGGCACTCTGCTACAGTGTGTAGACATTGGAGTGGCACTCAAGTGGCCAGGATCCCCCTTCCAGTTCTGCCATCATCCAGTTCTATGGCTTCAATTAGAAAGTTGGTCTTTCTGAGCTTCAGTTAACCTCATCTATGTAGTGAGCTAGGATGGGAGTAAGTGCATGTATGCAATCATTCACTCAATCGGCAGACATTTGTGAGTGCCACCTATGGGTTGGGAACCGTATTCGGGGCTAGGGATCTTGGGATGAGTGAGGCATAATGCAAGCCTGTGAGTGATTCACAGTACAGTGGAGAGAAGGTGTATAAACGAAGTCTCATGTCAGGCAGGGTGTGGTGAGAGTGGTGAGGCGGCCCAGTGAATGACCATGACTCCTATAACAGAGAACTGAGCAGAGAACTGTAACGGTGGCTGGTGAGTGCTTTACGTGTTTTGTTTCTTTTTCTTTTTTTTTTGGAGAGGTTTTTGCTATAGGGCACGTGCGCTCACCAGACAGACAGAGACAGAGAGATAGAAAGCGAGAAATCACCCTCCAGGGGGGATGGCCACGCCGCAATCCCTTCTCCTCCATTCTCCTCTCGGGATTTTGGGCACGCACGCACACGTGTCTGGCGTGAGTTTAAGCCACCGGGTCCAGGACGTGAACCGTGGTCGACTTTCCAGCGACATAGCCATTATGCTAACTGCTGGTCCCATGTTTTGTTTCTTATAATCCTCTCTCCACCCTCAATTGCAGAGGTATTATGATGATCCCCATTACACAGATGAAGAAACTGAGGTACAGAGAATCTCCTTTTATACAGGAACACATAGTTTATAGATGAACATAGGTTTTTTTCAGACTCTTCATCTGTATGTCATATGACATTTCACATGTTGCTCTTTCCTTTTATTCTGTTAATATTTTGTTTTTAAATTTGTTATAGGGCATGTGCATTTACCAGAGAGAGAGAGAGACAGAGAGGGAGAGAGAGAGGAGAGAGAAGAAAAGTGAGAAAGTACCTCCTAGAGGGAATGACCATGCTGTAATCCTTTCTCCTCCATTCTCCTCTCAGGATTTTGAGCATGCACACATGCAAGCACATGGCATGTTTTCGTTCTTTCTTCTTTTTTTTTTAATGCTTTTTTTTGGAGAGGTTTTTGCTATAGGAAACCACCAGTTCCCAGGCTCATATCACACTGTGTTCAGGGAGGTTTTCTGAGGCGAACCCCAAATCTTCCCACATGAGTCAGCTTTGCAGAGTGTTGCATT
>NW_006205257.1:2644232-2668125 GCF_000334495.1 Tupaia belangeri chinensis
CAGCTTCCACTCTTAGTCTTACTCAGAAAATTCCCGTTGTCTGAAGAATGTACTAGATTACTGCTAGAAAGAAACCAAAACATTGAAGAGAAGAGTAAAAAGAAATGACTTTTTCCTTATTGGGGCCTTGAGTCATCTCCTAAATCCAATCTAGCACTAGTGTCCATAGTCTTCTGACTGTATGCTGCCTTAGAGTGGGAAGAAATCTTGTGAATATCCCCCTTTGGAATTACTAATGCCACTGAGAAGTGGAGCCAGGCGTGGTTAGGAAGAGAGTCCAATTTCTGGGGTTCACTTAATGTCATAGCCGCATTTCATCATTCATAAAATGGGAATACCAATCCATGTCTTCCTTAAAGATTTGCCAAAGAATAGAGAAGATGGGACCAGCAGATGGCATAGCAGTTACATCACAGGACTCCCACATGGCTGACAAGTTTGAGTCCTGGACCTGGTGACTTGAAAATTGCACTGGGCACATATGCGTGCATGCCCAAGATGCTGGGAGGAGAATGGAGGAGAAGGGATTGCAGGGTGGCCATTTCCCCTGTGGGGTAATTTTCTCACTTTCCCTCTCACTATGTCTGTCTGTCTGTCTCCAACAAGCACACATGCCCTAAGGCAGCAAAACCTCTCTATGAAGGTAAAAAAAGACTAAAGCAGACAATCCCATGATGGCTTTAGCTCAGAGCCTGGCATGTTAAAAGTGCTTGACAAGTGTTTTTCATAAATATCATTATTACTGATGGCTCTTTCTTCCTGGGCAGTTGGCATAACTAGATATATCATAGGAAATCCAGAACAAAATTAAATTAGAAACTCACATTTTATCTGAATGCAATTGATACAGAGCTCCAAGTAATGTATAGTTAAATGCAAATAATTGAGAAATGCCTTTTGGTAATAGCAACCAGCATTACAAATCTCAAATAAGTTGATTATTACATAAGATACTTACTTCTCTCTCACAAGAAGAATTGATTTAATTTTGGTGGCAGTGTCAATTTGAGGGGGACGATTGAATATGTTAAAAAATATTTGTGTAAAACCATCTAACAAGACAAGTTCTTTGAATTGCACTAACAACAGCATGTATTTATGTTTTTTGGAATTGACCTGCCTTCTGGCTGCTCTGTGTGCACCCTCTTGGTGCTGAGAGTCTGGCCATAGCCCAGTGCTCTAATCATAGTCAATTCTAGAGAAGTTCTTATTGTCTGTTAATTTTCACAAAACCACACACTGCTTTGATAAAGCTGATTTTATAAGTCAAGGAACCATCTCACAAACACATCACCCAACAAAAGATACAACCTAAATGGCTTACTAATACCATGCTCTTTGAGAAATGTGTAAGGGAAACAACCTCTCCTGGAAAATGCTTGTATTTACCTGCAATATATATATTTTTTAATGTTAATTTAAAAGAAAATTAAATTTTTTAAATTTTCATTTAATCACTGTGCATCTTAACAGTGTACAATATGTTTTTCCCCAGCATGAAGATGGTGCATATCAAATCACAAAATACTTAATTCATGGGCCTCCTGGGTGCAACTCTTCAATCAGCACACCTTGGTATAAAACCAATGAGCACTGCATCTTCTGGGCTTGGCCTCAGGGGCCACAGTACCTGGAGTGTTGTCTTGACCATGTGGGAGCAGAAGTTCCCTGTCATCAGTTGCCAGTGAGAGTTGACTGCCGTGCTCAGGGCTTCCTGGCATGTACTTCCTGAGCTTCCTGACATTGCTCATCATTTCATGGTCATCTTTTTGTTTTTGATAGTTGAAAAGAACCATGCAGCTTGTCAGAAAAATCAATGGGCAATTTGGCTTCTGGTTCTTGGATAGTAGCACACAGATACTCACATACACTTATATACACAACACCTACAAATACATACACATGTGCATGTGGACACATTTATTTTCCTGACTTCTCTAAGCTAAAAAGTTCTTTCTTTTTTATTGTAAGTAAGGCATTTGTTGTTATTACCACCAAACCCTTTATTATTGTCATTTAGGTTTCATACATTTTTTTTAATTGCCAAAGAAGATATGCGCTCATCAGAGAGAGACAGAGAGAGGGAGAATGCATCCCCTAATGGCATGTGATCAGGCCACAATCCCTTCTCCACTCCTCCATCCTGTAGAGATTTTGGGCTTGCATGCACATGTTTCTGCCATGTTTTTTGAGCTGTTGGGAGTGGAATTCAAACTGCAGTCAGACATGTGGGACGCAGCTCCCATTAACCTCTAGGCTATGAGGCCAGCCCATAACTTTCACCATCTTATTTCAGCCGTCTGATTGTTCTTCTTCTTTTTTAAAAATTTCGCCGTAGGACACGGGCACCTACCAGAGATAGGAAGACAAAAAGAGAGAGAGAAGGGGGACTAGCAGTTAGTGTAATGGCTATGTCACTGGACTCCCATGTAGTCAACTGCAGTTCGAGTCCCGGACCCAGTGGCTTAAACTCATGCTGGGCGCGTGTGCATGCGTGCCCAAGATCCCGAGAGGAGAATGGAGGGGAAGGGATTGCGGTGTAGCCATCTCCCCCCCGGGGGTGGGGTGATTTCTCGCTTTCTGTCTCTGTCTCTCTGTCTCTCTCTGTCTGGCGAGCGCACGTGTCCTATAGCAAAAACCTCTCGAAAAAAAAAGAATAGAAAGAAAAGAGAGAGAGAGTGAGAAAACACTCTGCCGGGAGATGGTCATGCTGCAATTCTTCTCCTCCCTTCTCCTGTCTAAATTTTTGTGCATGCATACCCATGTACCCTGTGTGTTTTTCAACCAACCAGGTCTGGAACTCAAACCATGCAGCTGACCATATGGGCTCCAGCCTCCTTCACATCCACACCATCTGCTGGCCATCTTCTTTTTTAAACTTTATTTTTGGCATGAAAGAGGTGGTGGGGTTGGGGACAGACCCCCAACAGTGCCCACAAGCCTCTGTCCACTCCCAGTCTCAGGCAGCCTTAATTGCAGGCACATGTGTAAGAGTCTGACATGCTGAGGGAGGTCCTGCAATGTGAACCAGTATCTTTCCCACGTGGTCAAGGTGGGTCGCCACCACACTACCCTTTGACCTAGTCCGATGTTTCTGATTAGCTCTATGCAGTTCTTATTGAGGCAAAAGATGTAGTTAGAACTCAGAAAACCCAGATTTGCCTTCCGAAGAGACTAATCTCCACAGTTGCCTTGCCCTGCCCCTTTGGGAGGGAGCTTTGAAAGTGAGCTGTCTTACCCATGCAGTGTCCCATTGTGGGAAGAGCAGTGACACACATTATTGAACACTTCTCTAGCATCAAAGCTAACATGCCCCTTTCCCTTCTATTCTGGAAAGAGTTAAGAGGAATGTGGGGTGGGCGGCAGAATTTTCGCAGTAAGTGGCGGGCTGTAATGTAGCTTCAGGGAGTGTGCTCAGGGATCAGACTCTTGGCTTAGCACAAGGTTTTAAGTTCCTTTCGGACCACCAAGAGAGGCCACAGACTGCTTCTGCTGGGGATGGTTCTTTTTCTGTCCCCTAAAGAAGAAAAATCCCACTTAACTGGTGGTGTCAGACACAGGAGGACTTTTGCATTGACAATTGAGATGAATGAAGTCTGATGCCTTTGTTTTTACATTTTTTACTCCCCATCCTCCAGGCAAAGCCTGCTCCAGACCTAACTCCCAAAGCGTCTTGTTCACTCCAGGACTCTAAATTGTCTACACCTCAAAGGGAAGAAATAGAGAGGTCAGCCAGCTCCCTGGACAGTGGTAATGTGTTGCTCAAGAGACGCGAGATCCCCCATATAGCCACTGCGTTTTGAAACCTCAACCCAGTCAACCCAAAATACATAGGCATGTCTGGCATGCATGTGAGTTCCCAGGATCCTGTGGGCTGAAGGCCTGGTGGAAGGGGATCGCAGTAGGACCAGACCCCTTGGAGGGTACTCATCTCTCTCTCACAAATGCACACATATATACTCTATCATGAATTAAAAAAGTAATTAAGAACTGACCCTATTGCTTAGTGGTTAAGGGAGCTACATCCCACATGTATGACTGTGTTTCCAGTCCCAGCCCCAGTAGTTTGAAAAACACACCAGGCATGTGCACTGAGTGCATGTCTCAAATCCTGACATGATAGAGAAATGAAGAAGGGACTGTGGCATGGCCATGGCCCATGTGGGGGTGCTTTCTCTCACTGTCTCTCTGTGTCTCTCTGTGTGTCTCTGGCAAGCTCACTCTCTGACAATTAACAATAAAAAAACCCAAGACATTATTTATTAAAAAAAAAAGAGAAAAGAAAAAGAACAGAAATGGAGAGAAACAAAAATAGAGACAAGCTAAAAAAATGGTCTTTCCTGGAATGATTCAGGAAAGACTTCAAAAAGTTCCATTATCTGTGTCATTTTACTCAATAAGTTCAAGTTTTCGAGATGATAACCTAACTGAACTAATTTTCTTTATCACCACCACCATCACCACCATCACCACCGCCACTACTGCCATCTACTTTCTAAGAAAAAAATGAAGTGCCATGAGGGATTCTGGCTGCCCACTCAGAAGAGTTATTCACCAGGTTAAGAGCCTGCAGTATTTAATGCCGAACAAATCACCAAGTTGGCGCTGAGCACTGTGAAATCCAATTGGCTAGAAACTGTATGTCATTAGAGGCCATCCACACAGCAAGCAAATGTACTTGGAAATAGTTGTGTGATTTCTTCCCAGGAATCATAGAAGTGATATTTGTCTGCAGGCAGCCAATCGATTCTTTTGAATCTGTTTTCAGTTTCTCTTCCTCAACATTCTGCCTCTTCTCAAATCTCATCCCTCCTTTGAACCTGTAGTCTGCTTTTGCCCACTTGTCTCCACCAAATATACCTAGAATCATCAGTGAAGACTCTCAATTTTCCATCAGGTTGGCTTCAAGATCTACTGGGTTAACTTAGAAGGCTGGATCCCCAACCATACAGTTGGATGAAGGCCTCTCCTGCCCTTTGCAGATAAGAAACAAACACATTTCTGGCAGGAAAAGAGCCTGTCTTTGGTTGAGTCTCCACAAAGTGGATGTTTACATTTATGGCAACATTTGTTTCTAACCTCTGCTTGGCATTTGCTTTTTTAAAGACATAGGGAAAGGATCATCATAGGCAAACAAAGCTAAAATATTTCTCATGTTGCAGAGTTGACTGTTACCACCACTTAGAGTTCTTATAAGTTGGCTCTTAGAACTACACACACACACAGTCTTATATTCCTCCCAAGAATGATAGAAAGGAATTCTCATTAACCCTGACACACTAATGACACATTTCCATTGAAGAAGTTTTTTTTTTTTTTTTTTTTTTTGAGAAGTTTTTGCTATAGGGCGCATGTGTTCGCCAGACAGAGAGAGACAGAGAGATAGAAAGCGAGAAATCACCCTCCCCAGGGGGGATGGTCACACCGCAGTCCCTTCTCCTCCATTCTCCTCTCGGGATCTTGGGCACACACTCACACGTGCCTGGTGTGAGTTTTGAGCCACCGAGTCTGGGACTCGAACCGAGGTTGACTGCATGGGAGTCCAGCAACATAGCATTATGCCAACTGCTTGTCCCCATTGAAGATATTTTTAGGTAAAAAAAACTTCAGGGGGTTATCCCAAGTTTCTTTCTTTCTTTGTTCCCCACTAAAAAGCCATTCCTTAGAGAGGGTTTAGTATTGGCTCAGACTATAGTAATGGTCCCACTGACCTTTCTGATGTCTGTCCTGTTTGCTTTCTTCATAGAGAATGTGCCACTTTATTTCCTGTTTTTTTTTTTTTTTCTTTAGAGGTTTTTGCCTTAGGGCACATGTGCTCCAGAGAGAGAGAGAGAGAGAGAGAGAGAGAGAGAGAGAGGCATTGAAAGGGAAAGTGAGAAATCACTCTCCATCAGGGATGGCCCTACCACAATCTCTTCTCTTCCATTCTCCTCCTGGGATCTTGGGCTTGCATGCGTAAGTGCCTGGAGTGATTTCGAAGCCACAAAGTCCAGGACTTGAACCATGGTTGGCTATGTGGGAGTCCAGCGATGTAACTGCTACACCATCTACTGGCCCATATTTTATGAAGTTATTTTGTCTGTGGCATATTTACACTCAATTGCTGGTCTCTTTTTATCATTACATAAATGCCAGAGTAGAGACATTGTTGACTAGTCTCACCTGAGTAGGGATTCAGCACCTAGGACAGAGCCCGGCCCTATGTACAACCAATGAAATGATGGATGAGCTCTTTGCAAGTCTCTGAGGCCAACGCTTTAAGCCAGCAGGTCCTCTCGTTGCCATCTTTTTCTGTACAACAGTCTCTTGACTTATTTCCTGTTCTCCTGAAGGTTTCTAGGTGAGCAGCAATTCCACTTTTACAATTTATCTTGCTTTTATTTTATTTTATTTTTGCCATAGGATGCATGTGCTCTCTGGAGAGAGACAGTGAGAGGGAATGTGTGAAATCACCCCCTCCCCCCAAGAGGATGATCATACATCAATCCCTTCTCTTCCATTCTCCTCTCAGGACTTTGGGCACACACCCAACATGCCCAGTGTTATTCTTAAGCAGCCAGGTCTGGAACTTGTGTGACAGTTGAGAGTGGGAGTCCAGCATTCTAATTGCCATGCCATCTGCTGGCCCCTCCACTTTTACTTTTTATCCTGTAGTTTTTAACATACTTGGAGTTGTATGTATTGTTGCTCTGTCATGGAAATCATTCTGTACAAAGACATCTGTTACTGTTCCCTAATAGTAGAAGTAGAGTGGTGTCCAATTTTAATATTTTGATTTTTTAAAAGTTTATTTACTTATTTTGAGAAAGGGACAGAATCACCCCCTACAGAGTTTTCACACCATGATCCTTCCCTCAGCCTCAGCCAGCCAGGATTATGGCATGTTCATACACCTTAGGCATGTACAGGGAGACCTAAGGATGTGAACCCCGGGGACTTTCCCATACAGCTTCAGCATTGTGAAACACTGCGTTTCTGCTGTGCCACCCTGCTTGGCCTCTTGATATTTTTATGTAGAGTCAGTCCTTTTTGGGATGACAATGAGTCAGAGGAAAGAAGCTGAACAGGACATCTGAGGGACCTTAGCTCCTGGGTGGCCTTTCCAAATCAGGATAGGCCTCCTTTTCTGGAAAATTACCTCATTTGCCCTCTTTTGGAACTGGTGCTGCCTAGAACCTGAAAGACTCAGTCACTCAAAGAAGTGAAATGAAAATGCCAAAATGGGTGGGAAAGTAGGCAATGGAAAAGCCTCCATGGAGAAAGCCTGATTTGTGCTCTTAGGGGGTAGCCATAGAAAGGCTAAAGAGCATTTGTGCAGTAGCAGGTTATTTTTCATAGCAGGAGTTTCTTTCTGTAACATGTTAGAAGAGTGTGAATGTACCCATGACTGGGAAGAGTGTGGATGCACCCATGACTGAGGATTCACATCACCATGAAGGACTCCAACTGCTCAGGCCAGAGAAATCCCAGTTGGCTCCAGGTGGTCAGAAATCATAATCCCTCTGGAAGAATAATAAGCTTTCCATCCAAATCAGCCTAGTTCCTCACACTCCCAAGTTCTGAGGTTTTATGAACTGATTACTAGAAAGAAGAAGCAGAGATTATTCTGTTGGGTAAAATCAAATTGGGGGATGGTTGCAGAGAACTCAGGGATGAATAAAACTAGAATAATGAAAATCAATAGTGCATCTGAAGTGATCTTACAGTTCAATCTGAGCAGTTCTTTGCACATGTAATTTGTGAGAAAATTCATTGCGTTGTGGTGCAGCAATGCATTCCATAGAAATGCACAAATACTACGCTAATAACCACACCACCCACATTGCATTGTGAAGAGTGCTGAACTAAAGTCAGAGTCCTGGGGTATTAGGGTTGGAAGGCCATGAGTCCATTCTGAGGTTAAATAAATAAAAGCCAGAGAGGGAAAGTAGGTTTTCCAGAGTCTCGAGAATCATTTGTTGCAGAGCTGAGTCTTCACCCCAGCCTCTGACTCCTGCTTCAGGGCAGATGCCAGCTCTGCCTCCTCTCTTGGCCCCTGTGTTTAGGGATGTTGTATGCATCTTGCTCATATCACTCTAAAGATTGCTTTCACACTCTCCAAAAGTACTCACCCACAAAAGCATCAGTGATCACTGAGATGGCTGAGAGGGTTTGTGGTGTAATAAATATATTCAGACTTCATTTCCAGTTCCTGGCACAGAACTCTTAAAACTCTTGGAATTTCCTGAATAATAACAGTGTCTTATTCATAATCAGTTTCTTTTAAAAAAATTGCTGGAGGGCAAGTGTATTCACCGGAAAGAGACAGAGAGATGAGGGAGAGGGAGAAAGTGTTTCCTCTATGGGTACAGTCCCACTGCAATCCCTTCTCATCCATTTTTCCATCCTGTTGGGATTTAGGGCATGCATACATGGTGCCCAGCTTGTTTCTCAAGCTGCCAGCATTGGGATTAAAACCGTTCAGTTGCCATGTGGAATTTTGCTCCCCTAATTACCTGACCATCGTGGTGGGGTGGGGTGGGATGGGATGGACAGTTCATAAGCAGCACTTTAATCATACTTGAGTTTATGTGGCTGAGGTGATATAGGCTGGATCCTTAGGTAGCCTCAGAATGAGGCTGGTCACCAGAAAGACCAAGTGATTAGAGGGTTGTGACTTTCATCCCAACACATCAAGCTCTGGGAAGGGGACTAGAGATTAATGTTCTAAAAGCTCTCGAGAAATGAGATTTGATGAACCTCTGGGTTGGTGAACATCTCCATGTGTCTGGGGAGGTGGTACATCCCAGCTTCCTGTGGACCGTCTGCCCTTCTAGTCCTTGCCCAATGCAATTCTCATCTGGGTGTTCATTGTGTCCTTGGCAACTGATGACCAGTAAGAGTAAATAAAATGTGAGTTCTGTGAGTTGTTATGGCTAATTATTGGACCTGAGGAAGGGATTGTGTTTATAGCCATGTGTAGTCACGGACCCACTACCTGCCATTGGCATCTGAAGTGGGGGCAATCTTGTGAAATCTGATGCTATCTCCAGTGTCAGAGTTGAACGGAATCCTTGGACACCCAGTTGATGTGCTCAGAGAATGGAATGTGGAAAACCCACACATCTAGTGTCAGAAATGTGGTATTTGGCTAGCAGGTGGCACGATGGTTAAGACACTGAGCTCCCACATGGTTGACCACAGTTCAAGTCCCAGACCTGGAACTTGCTTTCTCACTTCCCTTCTCTCTCACTGTTTCTCTCTGGTCAAATTTAAAAATAATAATAATAATAAATTAAATTAAACAATTCTTCAAAAAACCAAATGCTTCTAAAAAAATAAATGTGCTGAGTAGAGAATAAGTTCTTTTCAGGACCATGGCACAAAGACCTTTTAACATCCTCAATGGAAGTTTCTGATTACCAATGACCGTGGTTGGTCATTCCCTGCTATCTGTAGGCAGTGCCCAGACACTTGGCTCTTCATTGTGTCAGGATGCAAAATCTTTCTCTTCTATGCCAATTTTTTTTTCTCTTCCCTCAGTGCTACCCTCAAAATCACAAACCAAAACCCGGTGAAATGAAAGGCACCTTCCATTGAACAGGATGCTCTTTTTTTGTGTGGGGGGGAGGGGATTCAGAGGACGTGCGTGCTTTCCGGAGACAGACAGAGAGACAGAGAGAGAGGGAGAGGAGAAAGCATCCCCCCCACACACACACCTGTAGGAAATGGTTATCCTGCAATCTCTTCTGTTGCTCCCTTTTTTTCAGGATTGTGGGCACACATGCATACCTACCTGATGTATTTTTTGAACTGCTGGGTCCAGGACTCAGGGTGCTGCCCCTCTGGACACCATGCACCATGTTTCTTTCTTTCTTTTCTTTCTTTTTTTTTTTGTCAGAGCTTAGTGCACTTACCAGAGGGAGGCAGGGAGAAGGAGAATTAGAAAGCACTCCCCTTGGTAGAGTGTGGTCACACTGCAACCCCTTCTCTTGCATTACTTCCTTTCTCTTGGGATGTGGGGCATGCACACACTTCTGGCATGTTTGTCAAGCTGCTGTGACTGGGATTCAAACTGTGTAGTTGGCCATGTGGAATCTGACTCCGTTAAACACTAGGCCACAGTGCTAGTCTTCTGTACTTTCTGATACATGAGCTATTGTTCAGACCCTGGAGGCATATCCCCTCAAAAGCAATCCAGTCTTGAAGAAGGTAGAATATTGCTGCATAGTTGCAAGGTTCCCAGATCAGAGTCCTCAAAGCCTTGGTGGACCTTTATTATAAGACTATGGACCCCTGGAAAACCATTGATCATCAATCCTTAGCCAGGACCCAGCTTGGAGTATGTTACATCATTTAAAAGTGTTGAGTTAATCATGAAGATCAACATGTGATGAGTGTGTGTGTTGGCCTGCATGTTTGTGGACTTATCTATGTACTATGTGTAGTTGAACGTGTGTTGACAATGTTGGAAAGAGGGAAATTCTGAAGCAACAGCTATTGATTTTTCCGAGTGTTTGCATTTCTGTGGATGCAGGAGGAAGTGGCTATTGCAGGGCTGCCAGCCAGCTCTGCTGTCCCCAGTTCACACTCCCAGACAGCCTGTGAAGGCAGCGCTTATGGTCGGGATCACGCGTCTCTGTGCTTGGGCTCAGACTGCGAGGAATCGGAGGCCTCAACGAGCCGCTGGAGTCCTCCTGGCAGTCTCTGAGGCATGGGCTGCTGCCAGATCACCGCTTCCCAGACGCATGTGTGAGTGAGTGCTCTAACTCAACCCAAATGAGCTTTTTTAAAAATCAAAAGCAAATCTTCAGAAAGTCAGAGAAAAATGCTTTTGTGACATTTTTTTGCAGCTTCCGAAAGTTACCTGCAATTTCTAGTTGCATTGAACCTGCCAGGGTTTCCTGCTCTGCATACTGCATTTTTCTGAGGCCCCAGGTCTGTTTAGGTCAAGCTGATGCCAGCAACAAGGAAGTGGCAGGTTCTGTATATACCTGCCCTAGGCACCGGGTCATAGGTGGCACAGAGAAGGTCCTCAGAATGCCATTCTTTCTTTTGTTCCAGCTCCACCAACAGGCAATTACGATCAGGCTGATAGCCAGACAGGACTACTTTACTATCGGTAGCTAAAAAAAAACACAGCACAAAACTCTCAGCATCTTCTGATCTGTAAATGAAACTAAGGCAGATAATTTATGACTCTTAAGTGAATATGTGAAGATGCATATGGAACCCAACATGGAACTCTATGAGCCTATTGGATAGGGTTTCCTAGAAATCTCTACTATCCATGGGAAGTTTATTAAGCACAGGAACCACGTAGCATTTCTCCTTACTGTGGTTATTTGATTACCAAGTTTTCACTTTCCTACATTTTACCCAACACAATATTTTCTTACAGGACTACTGCATGCCGAGATGCCGTCGGAATCCCACAGGGAGAGGCACAATTAAGAATCTTATGCAATAGCACATTCCTTTGTCCTTACGATCAGCATATGTATGGACATCCACAGTGGAAGAAATAGTGCTGATGTAGAGTCTCTGAGTTTGGCTTTTTATTTTTGCAGACCGTACTTACAGATTTTAGTTATCCCATCATAAGCCAGAGTATTTTATACCTCAGCATTATGGTAACATTAAGGCATTGACTTCTAGGATAATGACTATTGTTTCTGCAGCAATCTCCTCTTAGGACACCCTAAGAATATTTCATACTTATCAGGTTTTTGACCTCTGGGGCTGTATCTACATAATTCCAAAACATATTATCATTTCCGTACAAAAGTTTAAAAAAAGAGAAAAAAGCAATTAACAAGTTGCCTAGTGCTCTATAGATAAAAATACCTTGATAATCAACCTAATCTTTGATTCGGCTTGATTGATTAATTAATTAAACATTTATTGAGCCAGCCGCACTAGGTGCTGCCATGCTGTGTCTGATAGTCAGGGGCCTGGAAGGTAATTTGCAAATGTTGATCCTGCCTGTGAGGGGGACGGGGAGGAAGAGTCCATGTATCTCATCATCAGGTGTGAGGAAGGCCTCTTTTTCACCTTCCCAGCACCAAAACAAATGGCCCTGGGAATCAGAAGGTACTGTGCTTGGTTCTGGCAGTGCCGTGACAGCAGGTCTCTGTGTGCCTGTGTGGAACACACTGAGCGTAGATGTATGTGCATATGTACATAGTTCTGCACCTGTGCACACACACAGCTCATAGAGATGGGGGCAGGGTAGAAGTCCCATTCTCACTGTTCGTGGGAGAATTAATTAGTCCAGTCCAGTCATTTCTATCGAGTTATAAGATGCACATGCCCTTTGACACACACCCTTTATACTAACGAGGTTTTCATACACGTGCTGATGTTGATATTCAGAAATATCTATTTTAATTCATTGATTCTTTCATCAAGTGTGCAATAAGCTACTCCTGCATTCCAGGCACTGTTTATGGCCTAGAGATACAAAAATGAATGAAACAGACTAGTTCTTACCTGCGAGGAGGGAGCTGGTCCTCTGCCCTGATGATTAAGGGAGCCAGACCTCACATGGTTTGAATCCCACCTGGGCAGCTTGAGAAACATGTGGGATGCATGTGAACATGTGCCCTAAATCCTGACAGAATGGAGAAACAGAGGAGAAAGGACTGTGGCATGACCAATGGGGTACTTTCTCACTCTCCCACTATCTCTGCTTCTCTCTCTCTTTTTGGCAATGACACATGCCCTGAGGCAAAAAAAAAGTAGGAAAAAAGGGAATGACTGACATATTTACTATTTTATGTATTATTCATTGCAGATAGTTTATAATAGCAAAAATTTGGAAACAACCTGAATATCCATCAATAGGAGATTGGTTAATACCTTATGTTACATTCATAAAATAGAGTAGTAGGTAGCTGTCAAAAAGAATGAGACAGAATTATATTTACTGCCACTGAACGATTTCCCAGATTTACTGTAAAGTGAAGATAGCATGATACAAAACAGCATATATGGTATAATACCACTGCATCTGTAACGAAGAAGTGTGTGTATACATGGATGCGTTTGACCATGCATAGAAGAGATCTAGAAGTCTATCAAAAACTGGTAACAGTGGTTGCCTTTAGAGAAGGCTATTCGGGCAGTCAAGGTTAGGAATGGAGGGAAACTTATTTTTCACTGTACAGTGGTTTATATTCTTTGACTTTAAAAAAAGTATGCACATTAGTTGCCTATGGAAAAAAAAATAAGGTAGAAAAAAGAGTATTTCTTAAGTCCAACTGGGTATGAAGTGTAGGAATCTTCAAGAAAAGTTTTTACTTGTATCATTAAAATTCCTTTAGGAGGAAACCAGCAGTTAGCATAATGGCTATGTCGCTGGATTCCCATGTAGTCGACCGCGGTTCGCATCCCGGACCCGGTGGCTTAAAACTCACGCCGGGCACGTGTGCGTGCGTGCCCAAGATCCCGAGAGGAGAATGGAGGAGGAGGGATTGCGGCGTGACCATCCTCCCCCGGGGGATGATTTCTCGCTTTTTGCCTCTATGTCTCTCTCTGTCTGTCTGGCGAGAGCACGTGCCTATAGCGAAAACCTCTCAAAAAAAAAATTTCCTTTAGGAATATTTAAGATACAGATGTTCGGGCCTCACTCACAGATGTTCTGGTTTACTTGGTTGTGGATGGTGCCGGTGTATTGGTATTTTGAAACTAAAATTGCCCAGGTGATTCTGATGTGCAGCTGTGCCTGGAAACAAACATTTCTCAGACTTTAATATATACGTGAACTGGGACCAGCAGTTAGCGTAATGGCTATGTCGCTGGACTCCCACGTAGTCGACCACGGTTCGAGTCCCAGACCCGGTGGCTTAAACTCATGCCGGGTGCATGTGCGTGCATGCCCAAGATCCCAAGAGGAGAATGGAGAAGGGATTGTGGCATGGCCATGCCCCCTGGGGGGTGATTTCTCACTTTCTGTCTCTCTGTCTCTGTCTGTCTGGCGAGCGCACGCGCCCTATAGCAAAAAAAAAAAAATGTACGTGAACCATCCAGGGATCTTGACAGAGTACAGATTCTAATTCAGTACATCTGCAGGCAGTTGAGGGGTATCCCCAATGATCTGTCAATGTGAAAATAAGTAATTAAAATTATCCATTAAGAGT
Source organism: Tupaia belangeri chinensis (assembly GCF_000334495.1). Classification (NCBI taxonomy): domain Eukaryota; kingdom Metazoa; phylum Chordata; class Mammalia; order Scandentia; family Tupaiidae; genus Tupaia; species Tupaia belangeri. Next base: position 2,658,353 of record NW_006205257.1, read on the forward strand.
AGGAAAAAAAGTGAAAAAAATGAAAAGAAACAAAGAAAGCATATAGGATTCATGAGACTATTAAGAGATAATATCCACATTATGGAAGGCTTGGAAGGGAGCAGAGAAGAGAAAGGGGTGAAAACTTACTTGAAGAAATAATGGCTGAAAACTTTCCAACTGGGGCCAGCAGGTGGCATAGTGGTTGGGGTGCTGGACTCCCATATGGTTGACCAAGGTTTGAGTCCCAGACCTGGTGATTGGAAATGCTGGGTGCGTGCATGTATGTGCCAAAAATCCTGAGAGGAGGAAGGAGGAGAACGGAGTGTGGTGTGACTATCCCCCAGGGAGTGATTGCTCACTTTCTCTCTCTGTGTCTCTGGTGAGTGCACATGCCCTATAGCAAAAATATCTCTCTGGGACCAGCAGATGGCATTATGGTTATATTGCTGGACTCCCACATAGTTGAGTTCAAGTCCTGGATTGGGAGGCTTAAAACTCATGCTGGGTGTGGGCATATACAAGCCCCAAATCCCAAGAAGATAATGGAGGAAAGGGATTGTGGCATGGCCACCCCCATTGGGACGTGATTTCTCGCTTCCTGTCACTCTGTCTCTCCCTGTCTCTCTAGTGAGTACACATGCCCTATAGCAAAAATCTCTCTAGAAATAAAAATCTCTCTGAAAAAAATGAAAAACTTTCCAAATATTTGGGAAAGATATGGACATGAGCATCAGATATCCCCAAACAGGTTCAACCCAAATAGGATTTCAATGGGACACATAATTTAATTGTCAAAAATAAAAAACAAAGAAAAATTAGAAAGCTGCAAGAGAAAAGAGGTGATCTACATACAAGGAAACCTCCATAATGTTATTAGCGGATTTGGCAGTAAAAACCTTACAGACCAGGAGAGAGTGGGATGATATATACAAAGAAGAAGTTGCCAACCAAGACTACTTCACTTGGGAAAGTTGTCCCTTAGAAATGAAAGAGCATCAAAGACTTTCCCAGATAGACAAAAGCTGGAGTTTGTTACTACTAGGACCACCTTGTCAGAAATGCTGAAAGACATACCACATTTATCTTTCATGGCCTGACTAATTTCACTCAGCTTTATATCTTTGAAATTCACCTATTTTTGTCTCCAGTGCCAGGAATTCATTATTCTTTATGGCTGAATAATATTCCATTGTGTATAAACACTACAGAGATTTTGGGGTGTGTACAATATAATGTGGTGGTGAATGTTGGAGACAGTGAAGGTGTGTATGTCCATAATTTTATTATTGCACACTGCATGCATGCTTATATAAGCCATTCTGTACCTCACAAAGATGCAAAACAATGATATGTAAATCAGACATTACAATAAAATAATAGAAAGGAAATGCTAAACGGAAATTTTCAAGCTGAAATGAGAGGAGGTTAATTTGTAATGTGAAATATATAAAAGGATAAAACTCAACAGAAAATGTAAATGTACAGTCAAATTCAGAATATTCTAATACTGTAATGGTGGTATGTAAATTTATTTTAGTATATATATATAATGTATATATATATATATATATATATATATATATGTACATTTATAGACTTTGTGTGTGTGTGCGTGTGTTCTCATCAGAGAGTAGTAGAGAGAGAGAGAGAGAGAGAGAAAGAAAGAACCCTCAGTGGAGGTGGTCATGCTGAAATAGTTTTTCCTTCATTTCTCCACCCAGATAGGATTTTGGCTACACACACTTACCTGGTGTGTTTTTAAGCTACTGAGGCTGGGATTTAAACCACAGTTGGCCATGTTGGGATCAGGTTTCCTATTCACAGCATTTAACCACTGCACTGTAGGGCCATTCCTTAACTCCAGTATAAAGGTTAAAAGGTGAAAGTATTAAAAACAGCTATAATAGACTCAGCAGGTGATTTAGTGGTGGACTCTCTCATGACCAACTGTGGTTTGAGTCCTGGACCTGATGACTTGCTTTCTGGCTTTCCCTTTCTCTCTCTTTCTCTCCCTGGTAAATGCATGGGCCCTATGGCAAATTAAAATAATAATATAAATAAATAAGTAAATAAATAAATACATATCCCCTAGTTATTTTTTGTTTGTTTTTATTTTTATAAGATGTGTCCGTCGAGTAGCAGATACCTACAGATAAAGTTGTCAGGTAAAACACAGAACTCCCATTTAAATCTCATTTCAGATAAATAATGAATTTTTAAAGCTATAGTTGAACCAGCCAGTGACATGGTGGTTAAGGTGGCTGGATCCGATATGCTGACTGCAGTTTAAGTCCTGGACTTGGTGGCTTGAGAAAGACACCAAGCATGTGTGCATGCATGCCCAAAATCCCAAGAAGAAGGAAAAGTGGAGGAAAGGGGATTGCAATTCCCCTTGAGTGATTTTTAACTTTCCCTCTCACAATGTCTTTATTTCTCTCTGTTGAGCACATGTACCCTTTTGCAAATTAAGAAACAAAAACCAAAAAACAAAACAAAAAAAACAACCAGAAAATAAACCCCACTATAGTTACAATACTTTTTTTTAAGTAGATACACAATATAAAAAGAAGCAAATTCTGATTCAAAAGCTTAAAATGTGCAAGGAGGAAAACTATAGTTTTTGTATGCCATCAAAGTTAATTTGTTATTATTAAAATAGACTGTTATAACTATAAAATGTTGTATTTAAGCCCCATGGTAACCACAAAGCAAAACCCTAGAGTAGATACACAAAAAAGAGAAAGGAATGAAAGCATGCCAACATAGACATTCATCAAATTACAAATGAAGAGAGTGAGAGAGGAAGAAAGGAATAAAAGAATTATAAAACAGAAAACAGAGGGAACCAGCAGTTAGCGTAATGGCTATGTCGCTGGACTCCCCCGTAGCCGACCGCGGTTCGTGTCCCGGACCCGGTGGCTTAAAACTCACGCCGGGCGCGTGTGCGTGCGCGCCCAAGATCCCAGGAGGAGAATGGAGGAGAAGGGATTGCGGCGTGACCATCCCCCCTGGGGGGTGATTTCTCGCTTTCTGTCTCTATGTCTCTCTCTGTCTGTCTGGCGAGCGCACGCGCCCTATAGTGAAAAAAAAAAACCCTCTCAAAAAAACCAAAAAACCAAAAAAACAGAAAACAGATAAAATGTCAGTAGTAAGTCCTTATATATCAATAATTGCTTCAAGTATAAATGGATTAAATTTTCCCAGTAAAAGACATAGGGTGAGGTCAGCTGGTGATGTGTTGGTTAAGGCAGATGGATCCCACATGGCCAACAAGATTCAAATTGTGAACCCAGTGGCTTGAGAAATACAACAGGTGCCTGTGCCTGCTTTCCAAAAATCCCAAGAAGAGATTGGAGGAGAAGGGATTGCAGCATGGCCATCCCCTCCTGGGGACGAGGTGATTTCTCACTCCTTCCCTTCTCTGGTGTCTCTCCAGTGAGCACAAGCATTCTATAGCAAAACAAAAACAAAAACAAAATTAAAGAGGTAGAGGGACCAGCAGTTAGCATAATGGCTATGTCGCTGGACTCCCATGTAGTCGACCGTGGTTCACACCCTAGACCCGGTGGCTTAAAACTCACGTCGGGCGTCTGTGCATGTGTGCCCAAGATCCCGAGAGGAGAATGGAGGAGAAGGGATTGAGGCATGACCATCCCCCCTGGGGAGTGATTTCTCGCTTTCTGTCTCTCTGTCTCTCTCTGTCTTTCTGGTGAGCACACGTGCCCCATAGCTAAAAAAAACAAAAACAAAAACAAAAACAAAAAACCAACCCCCCCAAAAAAAAAAAAAAAAAGAGGTAGAGTGACTGAATGGGTATCAACAACAACAAACAAAAACTAATATACTTCCTACAGAAAACAAAAAAAAAACTCACCCAATCACCTCTCAAGAGGAATGGCCATGCCACAATCCCTTCTCCATTCTTTTCCCAGGATCTTGAGCTTGCGTGCACATGCATCCAGAGTGAATTTTAGGCCACTGGGTCCAGGAATTGAACCATGGTTGACTACAAGGGAGTCCAGCAATGTAGCCAATACTCCATCTGCTGGTCCCAAGAAATTCACTTTAGCTTTAAGGACTCATATAGGCTGAAAGTGAAGGGACAGAAAACTATATTTCAGGCAAATGGTAACCAAAAGAGAGGAGGGTTAGCTATATTTATGCAGAGAAAATAGACTTTAAGCCAAACTGTCATAAACAACAATGAAGGTTATTATATAGTGATAAAGGGGTCAATTTATCAAAAGAATATAGCAATTGTAAATATATATGCACCCAACATTGAAGCACCTAAGTAAATAAAGCAAATATTAGTAGATCCGAAGAGAGAATAGATAGCAATACGAGAATAGTAGATGACTTCAATACCTCATTTTCAGTAATGGATAGATCATCCAAGCAGAAAATCAATAAGAAAACATTGGGCTTGAACTACTACATTTTAGATCAAATGGACCTACCAGACATATACAGAACATCCCATCTAACAGCAACTACATACTTCTTCTCAAGCACACATGGGACATTCTCCAGGGTATATCTGATGTTAAGTCACAGAACAAATCTTAACAAGTTAAGGAAGATTGAAATAATATTAAATATCTTCTGACCTAAAAAGTATGAAACCAGAAATAAATAAGAGCAGGAAAAACTGGAATATTCACCTGTATGTGAAAATTAAACTACACATTCTTGGCCTACTGTCTTAATCCATTCAGCCTTTTATAGAAAATAACATAAACTGTGTAGCTAATAAACAATAAACATTTATTTCTCATAGTTCTAGAGGTCGAAAAGATCAAGATCAAGGCATTGGCAGTTTCAGTGCCTGGTAAGGACCTGCCTTCTTCACAGACCGATGTCTTCTCACTGTAACTTCACATGAAGAAAGAGGCTATCTAGGTCTCTGTGTTCTTTCTCTGTCTTAAAGTTTATTTTGATTTCTTCCCTGAGCAAGTTAGAGACACAGAGACAGAGAAATAGTACCCCCAAAAGGACCTTGACATTATCATCCATGCTGAGCCTCAGCCAGCCCCAGACCATAGCCACACATGGGTCTGGTGTCCTCACGGAAGTCTCTGGACACAAACCTGGCACTTTCCCACATAGGTCAGCCTTATAGAACATTCTGTTTTACTGCTGTGCCACCATCCAGCCCCCTGTGTTCTATTTATTTATTTATTTATTTATTTTAGGTTTTTAGCATAGGGTGCATGTATTTGCTGGAGAGGAACAAGAGAGAGAGAGAGAGACAGAGAGAAAGAGAGAGAGACAGAGAGAGAGAGAGAGAGAGAGAGAGAAAGTGAAAGTGTTCCATGATCCCCTGGGGGGATAGCCATGATGCAGTCCCTTCTCTTCCATTATCCTCTTGGGATTTTGGGCATGCTCACACATGTGCCTGGCATGATTTTTAAGTCGCTGGGTCCAGGACTTCAACTGCCATTGACCATATGGGAATCCAGCTACCTTAACCACCATGCCATCTGCTGGCCCTGGTGTGTTTTCTTTTATAAGGGCACTAATCCCAATCATGAGTGTTCTTTCCTCATAATCTAATCATCTTCCCAAAGGCCTCACTTCCTAATATAGTCACTTTGGGAATTAGAATTTCAACAACAGTGGGTAGAATGGAAATCAAAAAGGAAACCAGAAAAATATCTTGAGACAAAAATGAAAACTAAACATATCAAAATTTATGGGATGCAGCAAAAGCAGTTTGTGAGGGAAATTGGTATGGATAGCTGCTTAAGTTAAGAAAAAAGAAACATCTTAAATAAACAACCTAATTTTACATTTCAAGGAACTAGAAAAAGAATAATGAACTAAGCCCAAAGTGAGCAGAAGGAAGAAAATAATTGAGCAGAAGTAAATGAAATAGTGACGAGAAACATAATAAAACATAATAGAAAAGACCAATGAAACTGAGTTATTATTTTTTTTAAATCAACTACACTGACTATCTATAACTAGATTAGGAAAAAAGCAGCAAGGACTCAAAAATCAGAAATGAAAGAGAAGATATTGATACCACAGAAATGCAAAGGATCATGAGAGACTACTATAAACAATTATATACAAATAATTAGACAACCTAGAGAAATGGATAAATTTATAGAAACATACTACATGGCTGAATCATGAAGACACACAACATACCACCTGAATCATGAACAAATAGATCTGAACATATCAATAACAAGTAAAAAAATTTAATCAGTAATCAAAAACTCTTCAAACAAAGAAAAGCCTAGGACCAGATGGCTTCGCTGGTGAATTTTACCAAACATTTAAAGAAAAATTAATACCAATTCTGAAACTCTGAAAAAGTTGAAAATGAGGAACAATTTCAAACTCATTTCATGAGGCCCACATTGCCCTGATCCAAATCCAGACAAGAAAACAAAATTACTGGTCAATATCCTGATTAACATAGATGCCAAAATCCTCAACAAAATGCTAGCAAGCTGAATTCAGCATCACATTAAATTGATCACACAGCACAATCAAATGAGCTTTATCTCTGGGATGCAATGATGGTTCAATGTATGCAAAGCAATAAATACAATATACCACATTAACAGAATGAAGGACAGACACCACATGATCATCTCACTAGATGCGGAAAACTGACAAAATTCTACACATTTCATGGTGAGAATTCTCAATGAATTATGTAAAGAAAGAATGTACCTCAACCTAATAAAGGCCATATATGAGAGGCCCACAGCTAATATTAGTCTCAATACTGAGAAGCTAAAGCTTTTCCTCTAAGATTGAGAATAAGACAGAATGCCTACTCTATCAGCTTCTATTTAACATAGTACCAGAAGTCTTTGGCAGAGAAATTATGCAAGAAAAAAGAATGTAAAAGGCATACAAATTAGAAAGGAGGAAGTAAAATTATGTCTATTTGTACATGACATGATCTTGTGTATGGAAAACCTTAAAGACTCCACCAAAAAAACCTGTTAAAACCAATAAATTCAGTAAAGTTGTAGGATAAAAAACCAATATGCAAACATCACTTGTTTCTATATACTACCAACAAACTGCCTAAAAAAGAAATTAAGAAAACAATTCCATTTATAATAGCATAAAAGAATAAAATGCTTAGGAATGAATTTAACCAAGGAGATGAAAGATCTGTACACTAAATATTATAAAATGTGAATGAAAAAAATTGAAGAAGACACAAAAAAATGAAAAGATATCTTGTGTTCATAGATTGGAAAACTTAATATTCTTAAAAAATTCATACTTTCCGGGACCAGCAGTTAGCGTAATGGCTATGTCAACTGCGGTTCAAGTCCTGGACCTGGTGGCTTAAACTCAAGCTGGGTGTGTGTGCATGTGTGCTCAAGATCCTGAGAGGAGAACGGAGGAGAAGGGATTGTGGTGTGGCCATCCCCCCTGGGGGGTGATTTCTCGCTTTCTATCTCTCTGTATCTCTCTTTCAGGTGAGCGCACACACCCTATAGCAAAAACTTCTCAAAAAAAAAAAAATCCATACTTTCCAAAATGACCTACAGATTCAATGGAGTCACTATCAAAATTCCAGACACTTTTCATAGAAATAGAAAAAAAAAAAACTATCCTAAAATTAATGGAAAACACAAAAGACTTCAAAAAGCTAAAGCAACCTTGAGAAGGAAGCACAAAGCTGTAGGCATCACACTTCCTGATTCCAAATTATATTATAAAGCTATGGTAATCGAACAGTATGGTTCATTGGCATTAGAAGCAGACGATGGGGTGCCGAGGGGTGGGGAAGGCATGGTAGACACAAAGAGATAATTTCTGTACAAGTTAGCTCTGAAAGGATCCTGTCTCTGCCTTCACTCCTGTCAGAAGATGTTTGATTGGATGAAGAAGGAGGAATTGAGACATTAAAGTAAGAAATAAGATCCACAGAGTGTGTCAGTCCAAGAGTGTTTTTTTTTTTTTTTTTTTTGGGAGAGATTTTCACTATAGGGCGCGTGCGCTCAGACAGACAGAGACATAGAGACAGAAAGCGAGAAATCATCCCCCAGGGGAGATGGTCACGCCGCAATCCCTTCTCCTCCATTCTCCTCTCGGGATCTTGGGCACGCACGCACACACGCCCGCCAAGAGTGTTTTCAGGATAGGAGTTTAGAGTGGGCTTCTGGTCATCACTTCTCAACCTGCCTTGCACATTTTCATACGTTCCCACAGGCTTCTCTTGATCCACAATGCTTTTCTCCCCTCTCACTACTTACCCCTCCCCTTGGAAGGGGCCCTCTTTAAGGCTCTTGACCTCCTTGTCTTCTTTGTCCACTCTTTTTTTTTTTTTTTTTGGAGAGGTTTTTTCACTATAGGGCGCATGCGCTCGCCAGACAGAAAGAGAGAGACATAGAGACAGAAAGTGAGAAATCACCCCCCAGGGGGGATGGTCACGCCGCAATCCCTTCTCCTCCATTCTCCTCTCGGGATCTTGGGCATGCACGCACATGCACCTGGCATGAGTTTTAAGCCACCGGGTCCGGGACGTGAACCGCGGTCGACTATGTGGGAGTCCAGCGACATAGCCATTATGCTAACTGCTGGTTCCCTTCTTTGTCCACTCTTCACCCTAAGCAGGCAAAGTCCACCTTTTTCAGTCTGTACATTCATGGCTTCCTGTAGACTTGATATTGTTTATTTACTTATCCCACATAAGGCATAAGTCATAGCAGAGTCCAGATAGCCTTTCTTCTTTATCAGGGTGACGTCTATATTTTTGCATTCATAATCACTTAGTGCCTAGCCTAGTGCCTCATTTGTAACAATATTGCTGGATTTAATCATCAAGATGGGCAAAACACAAAAGCAAATTAGAGGCGACTAGAGCAATTTTTTCACTTACAGATATAAATATCAGTCCACAGCTTCTGCCTCATGGAAGGACTCTGGGTGGGATGAGCTCTTCATTTTGTGGCCAACAAGAAATTAAGAAAACTGAGATGGAGCAATGTCACTTCTAGGACAGCCATAAGCATTCGTGTATGGCCCTTCATCATCTCTGCCTATGACCCAGAAGCAGGCCACACTGGGACAAAAACCTGTAGGCCAGGCTGAGGCCCAGCATGGAGGAAGACCCACTAGGGCCAAACCTAGAATCACAAGCAAAACTTGCACCATGAAATTTAGAATTAAGGTCCAAACTAAACAGAATTAGTTCTGAATTAGTACTAAGAATAGTCCTCAAGGTCTGTGGTTAAATCAACAGAGCTTCCCTTTTTTCCAGTTTTCATTTTAGAACAATGACTAGGTGAATTGAGCAGTTTAGACTATTCTTTTGTTGGACTTTTCTCCCTAATACCTTAGATTCTAAATATCATGGATTCCTGAGTGTGTTTCTTGTGTGTGTATGTATTTTTAAAGTTTATTCATTTTATTCTAAGAGAGATAGGGACTCCCTCCAACAGTACGATGGGTCATCATGTTATGCACCCCCAGTTTCAACCAACCAGATTCAAAGGTGCATGCGTGCTCATGGAAGTCCCAAGACACAGACAAGGATTTTTCCCATGTGGGTCCACTATGCTACCACCTGGTCCCTGCTCTTTGTGGTTTTCATGTTTGTCTTCCTCAGTGGCTATAATCTTTTTAAGAAGAGTAGAGATGTAGCCTTATTCTTAATATCTCTGGCATCCAACACGTTGTTGATACATAATAAATACACACACACACACACACACATATATATGTACATATATATACATATATATATATATATATATATATAGAGAGAGAGAGAGAGAGAGAGAGAGAGAGTGTCTAAAAACAGAGGC
>NW_006205257.1:2668251-2721010 GCF_000334495.1 Tupaia belangeri chinensis
ATATACATATATATATATATATAATTTATTTAATTTTATTTATTCATTCATTTATTTTAATTTGACAAGAGAGATACACAGAGAGGAAGAGAGAGGGAAAGTGAGAAAGCAAGCCTCCTGGTCTGGGACTCAAATCGTGGTCGACCATGTGGGAGTGTCCAGCACCTTAACCACCACGCCACCTGCCGGCTCCTATAAATATATATTTTTAAGTGAGTCAATGAATGTATAAAATTTTATGTTAATCTCACACCTGTAATTTCCTTTGCTTATTTTTCAGATTGATGTTTTTGAGCCTGAACTTAATCCTGGGTCTATTTAAATCTACTATAGCAACTTAGTGGGAAACGCCCAAGACTATATCTGGACACTTATTATACAGTGCAGGATAAGGCATATTTTCTTGACAGAGTCATCAATAAATGCCAGTTCACTCAGCCAGGAGGAAAACATAATTCATGTTTTACTTGTATTAGTTAAAAATCACCTTAACCAGGGTGACTGGTTTGTTGTTAAGGAAATTGTTTTTCTACCCAATTGGAGCCCAAATCATCCAGTCCCTGCTGACCCTCAGGACAGAATTGATAAAGTTACCTACTATAGGCTCAACTTTTGAAAGATTTAGTTTTCCTAATTTCTCTCCAGGTCCTGAGCTGAGTCAATGACTGATTAGCTCTAGAATAGTCATGTGCTGGTTATATTTATAGCACTAATTAATTAATACAGGTTAAGAGCAAAGAAGATAAAGTACCATGAGAATATGGTATTAAAATGAATGTGAACACACGGGCTGGGACCTTGGATGACAAAAAAAAGTACCATCACAGGTGGAGCCTCTTAAAAAGCATCAACTAGACCATGGAAGACATAAATTAACTGGAGGAAGTGGCACTCCAGTCAGTGACAGACTGCCATCAGGATCCTTCCCTATTTGGTTTCCATTTAAATCGATACATATGGTGAGAGGTTGTTTAAGGGTTTTAAGCATACGTGCACTCTCTTGTGAAAATATGGTTGCCCCAGTTTATGTGAACTTGGCGGGTGGTATGTCTCCTCCTCTGCAACAGGAAAAGATGTGTTGAACTCTGTAAGGGTTAGGGAGCCCAAAGATGGGTGGTAGTCTCATTTCATTGCATTTTGTTAGAGGTACCTGAAACCCTAGTGTTGACACAGATGCCTGGGAAGAATTAGTGGCACCAAAGCCAGTGTGGGGAGCTAGCAATCTAGGCAGGGCTTGGGGCAGCCTTTTGGGTTGTTCATGAAGTAAGAGAAGCAATGGAGGAAAAATCATGGCTGTTGGGTGTCCCAAGGTCCAGAAGCTCCATGAGAACAGCAATGGTTCACCTTCTCAGCTCCAAGCTACACAGAGTAGAATGGAAGCTTAAAAATATTTTGAGCAATGTAATGCAGGTTTGGAGGAAGGCATAGAAACTCTGGTGCACGCTGGCCTCCATTTGACTTTAGATACCCACCAATATTGACCAAAATGCTTTTACTCCAAAATGTCCAAGTCAGCCCAGAAAACACCACTGGGTGCTACCTGAGAGGAGACTAGAAGTTTTGAGCTTTTTGGAGAATCAGCTTGCCCTGTGAGGTATGGGTCTGGAGGTATCTCAGTAAGGTTATCACCTACAAACATCTGATTTAGAAAAGTGCTAAAATCTGGGTGCAAACCTTGGAGAGTAGATCTAGATGCACAAGAACCCTAAGTTGGGCATTTTCATGCAGTGAACAACTACATGCTTTTCTACCTAGTTGGAGCCTAAATCAACCTATGTCTCAGATGAAGCTGGGAAGACTATGAGGCTTTCTTTAATAGCTTCACCATGTAGAGATGAAGAAGTGGCACATCTACAGTAGTCCTGGGAGAAGGCTATCCTGAATGTCCTAGACACCTGCTCCAAGGAGGTAACTACATTGCTTGGAGTTCAACTGGTAAAACACTCCCAGGAATTTCAAAATAGGGAATTTAATACAGGAAATTAGATACAAAGATGTTAGGAGAGTGAAAGAAGAAAAAGAATGTAGTAAATTTACCCAGTGATTAAAGGTTATTGTACACTGCTGCCATCCCAGCTCTTGAGGAACAACTGACCACACAGAAAAAAGAATCTCTGACCTTGAAGACAAGGTCTAATTTAGTCCAAACCACCAAAAAAATTATCAAAAGTATTTAGGGAACACAAAACAACTAAGAAAATGACTATCAAAATGGCAGAGACAAGTCTGCAAATATTGATAATAGCATTGAATGTTAATGGATCAAATTCTCCAATTAAAATCCTCAGATTGACTGAATGAATTAAAAATAGGAGCCTTCTACATGGTGCTTATGGAAAATATACCTCCCCAATAAAGGCATACATAGACTGAATGTGAAAGGTTGGTACGAGTAATTTCATACAAATGACCCCCCCCCAATTGACATATGACACTGATTTCAGACAAAATAGACTTCAAGATGAAAACTGTAAAAAGAGACAAAGGACATTATATAGTACTGAAAGAGTAAAATCACCAAGAAGACATAATAATTATAAATATTTATGCCCACAACATGCGGTTCCCGAATATATCAAAAAAAGGATGCTAGATCTAAAAGGAGAGGTAGGCTGCAACATGCTAATTGTAGGGGATTTCTACACCCTATGTCACCAATGGACAAATAATGTAGACAAAAAAATAAACAAAGAGACACAGGAGCTAAATAATACAACAGACCAAATGGGCCTGAAAGACATTTATAGAACATTTTACCTGACAACAACAAAATACACATTTCTCTCATCCCCATGTGGAACATTTTCAAAGACTGACCACATAATAGGGCACAAAGTAAGCCTTTAAAAATTTAAAAGTATAGAAACTATATCCAGCATGTTTTCCAACCATAATGGAATTTGACTTTAAATCAACAACAGAAAGAGCTTTCAAAAATTCACAAAATGGGGGCCAGCAATTTGCATAGTGTTACCGTGCTGGACACCCACATGGCTGATTGCAATTTGAGTCCTGGACCTGGCAGCTTGAAAATCACACCAGGCAGTTGTGTGTATGTGTGCCTAAAATCCTAGGAGGAGAATGGAGAAGAAGGGATTGTGGCATGGTAATCCCTCCTGGAGGATGATTTCTCACTATCTTTTTCATCATTTCTTTCTGTCTCTCTCCAGTGATCATATGTGCCCTGTGGCAAAAGCATTTTAAAAAATGAACAAAATAATGAAAACTAAACAATCTACTGCTGAACAACTTGAAAATCACTGAAGAAATTAAGACTAAAAAAAAAGTATTTATTGAAACCAATGATAATGCACACATGACTTGCCCTAATCTTTGGGACATAGCAAAAGTAGCTATTAGAAGGAATTAGTTCTCACAAAAGCAAAATAGAAAGGTGGCAAATAAATAACCTAATGATGCATTTCAAGAAACTAGAAAAATGAGGCCAGCAGGTGGCATGGTGTTTGAGGCACTGGACTCCCACATGGTCAACCGCAGTTCAAGTTCTGGACCTGGCAGCCTTCTTTCTCCCTTTCTCTTTCTCTTTCTCTTTCTCTTTCTCTTTCTCTTTCTCTTTCTCTTTCTCTTTCTCTTTCTCTTTCCCTTTCCCTTTCCCTTTCCCTTTCCCTTTCCCTTTCTCTTTTCCTTTCCCTCTCTCTCTCTCCATGTCTTTTCCTGGGCAGATAAAAAAAAAAAAAAACTGGTAAAACAACAACAACAACAAAAACCCCCCAAATATGGATTAGAGCAGGAACAAAGAATAGGGAGTCAAAGAGCTCTACAAAAAAATTAACAAAACAAGTTACAGTTCTTTAGGAGGATAAACAAAATTAACAATTTGTTAGCTAGACTAATCAAGAAAAATAAAGAAAGGAACCAGATAAATAAAGTCAGTAATGAAAGAGGCAATATTGCTACAGATGTAACAGAAATACAAAAGATTAAGAGAAAATACTGTGAACAACTCTATACCAATAAACGATAAAACCTAGATGAGATGGATGCATTTCTAGGGACACACAATTTACTTAGATCAAACAAGGAAGAGCTAGAAAGACTAAGTAGTCCAATAACAAGCAATGAGATCAAGTCAGTAATAGTCTTATCAATAAAGAATAGCTTAGGTCTCAACAGCTTCAATTCTGAATTCTACAAAACTTCTAAAGAAGAGCTCACTTCAATTTTCCTCAAACTAAAGATCCAAAGGGAAAGAACTCTTACAAACTCAGTCTACAAAGTCTCTATCACCTTAATACCAAAAGCAGACAAGGACATAACAACAACAACAAAACTACAAGCCTATATCCTTGATGAATACAGATGCAAAAATCCTCAATAAGGTATTAGCAAATGAAATCCAATTTAAAAAAATTATATAACATGACCAGGTAGATTCTGTCTCAGAGATGCAAAGATGGTTCAATATATGCAAAACAATAAATGCAATACATCACATTAACATAAGAAAAGATAAAAATCATATGATAATATCAACCAATACAGAAAAATCATTTGATAAACATCAAATACAACATCCCTTTATGATTAAGACTCTCAGCAAAGAGAGGTACATTTGTCACAATAAAATTCATATATGACAAACTTATAGCTAACATGATACTGAATACGAAAAAGCTATATGCCTTTCCACAAAAAACTATAACAAGCCAAGGCTGCCCACTTTCTTCATTCCTTTTCAACATAGTGCTGAAAGTCCTAGCCAGTGCAATCAGACAGGAGAGTAAAATAAAAGGCATTTGAATAGGAAAAGAAGTGAAATTGTCCCTACCCACAAACAATATGATTATATACATAGAAAATCCAAAATAATTGACAAAAATCTCCTAAATATGATGAATGAATTAAGGAAAGTGGCAAGAAACAAAATTAATATGTAAAAACTGATAGCAATTTTTTCTTACACCAATAATAAACAGGCTGAGGCAGAATTGAAGAAAGCAATCCCATTTACAGTAGTCACACACACCACACACATACTCACAACACACACACACAAATACATAAAATACCTAGGAATAAACCCAACCAAAGAGATGAAAACCTCTACAAGAAAAATGATGAAAAACTAAAAAAAAGAATTAAATATGTGGTTAAGACACTTGGACTCCCTCATGGTCAACCTCAGTTTGTGTCTCAGACACAGTGATTTGTTTTCTCACTTTCCTTCTCTCTCTTTCTGTCTCTCTGGTGAGCATACATGCCCTGTAGCAAACTTTAAAATAAAATAAAATAATAATTAAAAAATAAATTGAATATGATACACAAAAAATGGAAAAACATCCTGTATTGTTGAATCAGAAGAATCAATGTAATTAAAATGTCAGTTCTAGCAAGTGGCATGTTGATTAAGGCACTAGACTCCACATGGTTGAGGAGCACTCTGGTTCGAGCCCTGGATCCAACATGTGGGCATGCATATACCCAAAATCCCAAGAGGAGAATGAGGGACTAGGGATTGCAGTGTGGCCATTCCCTTGCAGGGTGATTTTTCACTTTTTCTCTCTGTCTCTCTCCAGGAAGCACATGTGCCTATGGCAAAAATCTAAAAAAGAAATAAAAGGTAGTTCTCGGAATCAGCAGTTTGCATAATGGTTATGTCACTGGACTCCCATGTAGTCGACCATGGTTCAAGTCCCGGACCCAGTGGCTTAAACTCAGGCCATGTGCATGTATGTGAGTGCCCAAGATACCGAGAGCAGAGTGGAGGAAAAGGGATTACAACATGGCCATTCCCCCGGGGGATGATTTCTTGCTTTTGTCTCTCTGTCTCTCTCTGTCTTTCTGGCAGCACATGTGCCCTATAGCAAAAGCCTCTCCAATGAATGAATGAATGAATGAATAAATAAATAAATAAATAAATAAATAAATAAATAATGACAAATGCTGGTGAGACTATAGTGAAAAGAGGACCTTCCTACACTGCTGGTAAGAATGTCAATTAGTACAGTCACTGTGGAAAAACCTACAAATAGAACTACCATATGACCAGTAATTCCACTTCTTACTATTTACCCGAAGGATAGAAAAACACTTACTTGGAAAGACACTTGCACATCCATGTTTATTGCAGCATTATTCACAATTTTTAAGATATGGAATCAACCTAAATGTCCAAGAAGTGATCACTGGATTGAAAAATATGTGGCGCATATACACTATGGAATACAATTCAGCCATAAAAAACAATGAGATCCTGTCATTTGATACAAAGTGGATGAACATAGAAGATTTAATGTTAAGTGAAACAAACCAGACTAAGAAAGACAAATATTGTATGTACCTGCTCAATATATACCAAATGTCTGCACTCTAGGGCAAAATGGAAAGATTCGAAGATAAAGTGGGAGGGGCAAGTAAAGATATCAGAGACTATTTAGGAGGTGGTTGGATTGTAGGAAGTGGGAAGGAAGGGCTCAGGGGAAAAAGATGCAAGAATGTAAAGTTCTCTGTAGAAAATGATATATATAGTAATTTCTTCGATTTGATTGTCACATACTACATGCTTTGAAAAGCCATATTGTACACTATAAAGGTACAATTTGACTAAATGTAAATAAATCACAAAATATTAATAAAACCAAAATTAAGAAAAGTAATTTCAGCCTAAAGAACTTGAAACAAGGACTTGAGCAGGTATTTGCACATCAATGTGCATAGCAACATTATTTACAATAATGAAAGGGTTTTAGCAATCCAAGTGTCTATTAACACATGTGGTATATCTATACAGTGGAATATTATTCAACCTAAAAGTGGAAGGAAATTCTGACACATGTTACAACATGGAGAAGCTTTGTGGATGTTATGCTAAGTGAAATAAGCTAGTCACAAAAAGACTAATGCTGTGTGATTCTGCTTATATGAAGTTCCTGGAGTATTCAGATTCATAGAATAAATGAATTTACAAAAGTCAAATAATGGTTGCCTGGAGCTTAGGGATGAGAGGGAAGAGGAATGGGACACTAGTGTTCAAAGCATACAGAGTTTCAGTTTTAGAAGATGAAAAGGGTTCTGGTGTTGAATAGTGGTGATAATTATACACAGTATGAATGTACTAAATGCCGCAGAAATGAACACATGAAGAGTGCTTAAGGGACCAGCAGTTAGTGTAATGGCTATGTCGCTGGACTCCCATGTAGTCGTCCGTGGTTTGAGTCCCAGACCTGGTGGCTTAAACTCACGTCGGGTGCGTGTGCGTGCGTGCCCAAGATCCCGAGAGGAGAATGGAGGAGAAGGGACTGTGGCATGGCCATCCCCACTGGGGGGTGATTTCTCGCTTTCTGTCTCTCTGTCTCTCTCTTTCTGTCTGGTGAGCGCACGTGCCCTATAGCAAAAACCTCCCCCCCCCAAAAAAAGAGTGCTTAGAATAGTACCTGTAATGTCATGTATGCTTTATCACAATTAAAATCAAAGTAAATTCCGGATTCAGCACTATGGCATACTGGTTTGTGATGATTCCTCCTGTTTCAAACCTGAGAATCCTGCTTAGGAAAGAATCCCTGAGAGGGACCTCCCTTTGCCCTTCCCTTAGACTCAGGGTTTATCCCCTGCCTCTCTGAAGGCCAGGAGTTCCATGGCTTATTTCTGGCTGTTGAAAAAATGAACTCAGAACTTCTTGGGCCTTTGTTTGAATCCAAAGAGAGACACACTAGTCCTGGGCCTCTGGAGGCAAAGTGAGTGTTTGCCTAGAGAGGTGGGGTGTGAGCATTTTTGATGCTTGGCTTAGTGGCAGGCCCTAGGGCTATACCCATCTGTACCTATCAGGATTCTTTGCTGACAGGCAGCTGAAGCTAACTCCAGCAAATATCAGCACATTAGGAATTTACTGGAAAGCTTCCAGACAGCTCAAGAGCGGATGGGAAGGCTGGAGAAAAAGGCTTGGGAAAAGGAGAGGAAGCAGGGTGACTTGAGACATCTGGGTAGTATGGTAGCCTGTGTACATCTGGCAGCTTCTGCAAGTTCAGGCACCAGGGCTGAAGCAAAAGGATTCCCTTCACTGTGTCATTTCCCTTCAAGACCCAGAGCTTGGGTTAAGGAAGCTGGTTGGTCAAACCTGGACAGGGAGCTAGAAGACCGAAGAATGCCTCAGAAGAAAGAAAGTTTCTTCAAGAAAACCAGGGGACCAGCAGTTAGCGTAATGACTATGTTGCTGGACTAATCAACCGTGGTTCAAGTTCTGGACCCGGCAACTTAAACTCATAGGCACGTGTGTGTGCGTGCCCAAGATCCCGAGAGGAGAATGGAGGAGAAGGGATTGTGTCGTGGCCATCCCCCCTGGGGGGTGATTTATCACTTTCTGTCTCTCTCTGTCTTTCTGGTGACCCTTTTGTTTGTGGGGAGTGCCCGGCCCCCCCAAAAAAAAAAAAAAAAAAAAAAAAAAAAAAAAAGGAAAGAAAAGAAAACCAGGTTAGAGCCAAAATGGCAAATGTGTACAAGGACTCCCTCCCTGCTGAGACCACACGGGAACACAGAGCAACCCTGCTATTCCATTATGTCTGTACTGGAAGTTCCAGACAGGCCTGGAGAGCAGCAGAAGGAAGGCACCTCTTTTTCCTTTGTCTTCAGACCTAGGTCAAGCATTATGGCCCAGACTAGTCCCAGGTGCATAGGCCCTATTTCCTGAAACCCCCTTCCTCAGGCTATGGGAGGGTGTGTGTGGGCACTCCTGTCTTGGCTTTCATGGCTCTGACACTGTTTTCCAGTTGTTGCCTCTTGGACTATCTTGGGAAGAATGCTTACTATTGCGTTTACCCCAAATCCCATAAATCTCTACGAGTAGTAAAGCGGCCGTGTTTGGAGGGCCTTCCAGAACCTTTACAGGACCCTGTGGGAGGGAAAATCAGCCGAAAACCACTGCATGACCTCATTTGCCCTAAAAAAATATGAATCTTGGCTAACTTTTCCCTCCTTCCCAAACATGCAGTAAAATGTTTACTTCCACATAGACTTTTAAATGCACCACTGATGCGCTCACTCCCCAAGTATATCAGCAGATTTAAAAGGTTCATAAACATTCACTTCATATGGCTACAGTAAACTTTTGTGCAATTGTTCTTCTGTGAGATTAGTGGTTCACAGACCATCTTTTAAAGTTTGATCACTGATTTGTCTGAGACCTAATTATCAGCAGACTGGGGAATGGTGAAGCTTATTTATTGCCAAAGCTGGTGAATTAACATAGTCCATTAAACCTCTGGGGCCTCATATCTCAAGGACCTTATCCCTTTGTGGAGCATGAAATGCCTTCCTCTTTCCGACGCCTCGTGTTCTCATCTCAAGCACATTGCTGGTTGGTGAACAGCTGTGGGTGCCTCAATCTCGGGCCAGCACAGCTCTCCTGGGGCTCAGAGGAAGAATGAGGATGCGGAGCTGTCCTCATGGGGTTTGTGGTCTACAATGTCAGCTGCAGACACGTGTGCTTCCTAGATGCACTTTACAAGATGCTTATCCCCAACACCTGACTGGCAAGAGTTTAAACAAGTAGACAGTAAATTGAAGCTAGTCCATGAAGAACTAGGGTCTAATCATCAATGGCCACATGCAATGTCACTGCATGGCAGGAAGTCTGGGTGGCATGGAAGCCGAGGTTCTACCATACCAAGCGCATTGTCACTCTGCGACTTCCGCTTTTTTACCTTCTACCTGATCTGCTCTTCTACTGGATGTCTACTGGACTGCTTCCTCACCACCTTCCAGGGCTTACTCAAACCTCACCGTTTTCCTTGCTCTTCTTGTTTTTAAATCATGGTCAGATACACATAACATTTATGATCAGTCATTTTTAAGTGTGAAGTCCAGTGAACTAGGTCTATCCACATTGGTACGCAATGATCAAACAGTACTACCTTCATCTCCAGGACTCTTCTCACCTTGCAAAACTGAAACTCTATACCCATTAAACAGTAACAGAACATCCCCCGCTTCCTAGCACCTGGCAACCACTGTTCTACTTTCTGATGAATTTGAGTACTCTAGGAACTTGATGTAAGTGGAGCATACAACGTTTGTCTTTTTTGTGACTGGTTTATTACACTTTGCATAATGTCCTCAAGGTTCCTCTGTGTTAGAGCATGTGCCAGAATTTTTTTCATTTTCTAGGCTGAATAATACTCCACTGTATTACTCTAATACATTTTGCTTATCCATTCTGCTGTGCATAGGCAGTTAGGTTTGCTTTCACCTTTGGCTATTGTGAATAATGGTGCTGTGAAGAGGGGTGTGTAAGTATCAGTTCAGGTTCTTGCTTTAATTTCTTTGGGGTATATACTGTAAGAGCAGTAGCTGCATCAAATGATAATTCTACTTTTAATTTTTTGAGGGTCCTCTGTACTCCTTTTCATAGTGGCCGCATCATTACACATCATCAACAGTGCACAAGGTTCAATTTCTCCATATCCTCAAAAACACTTGGTACTTCGTTTTTCTTTTTGTACTGATAGTAGCCTGATGGGTGTGAGGGGGCATGTCATCATAGTTTTTACTTATATTTCCCTAATAATTAACGATGTTGAACATCTTTTCATGTGCTTATGGGCCATTCATATATCTTCCTTGAAGACATGTCAAGTCCTTTGTCTATTTTTAATTGAGCTGTTTTTTTTCATTGCTGAGTTGGAATTTTGTTTTTCTTTTTGTTTTTACACATTCTGAACAGTAACCCCTTATCAGATTTATGTTTTGCCAATTATTTTTTCCCATTCTCTGACTTGCCTTTCATTCTGTTGATTGATTGTGTGTGTGTGTGTATGTGTGTGTGTGCATGTGTTTCCTATAAGGCCCATAAGCTCACCAGAGAGAAAGAAAAAAAAAAAAAAGAGAGAGGGAAGGGAAGAGAAATAACCCCCCAGGGGAAATAGCTATGCCATAATCCCTTCTCCTTTATTCTCTTCTTAAAATTTTGGGTAGGTATGCACATGTGCCTGGCATGTTTTTCTTTCTTTTTTTTTTTTTAACTTTGTTAATTTTTGATTTTTAAAAAATTTTTGTCTTTAAAAATTTTTTTGTTTTTACAGCATACAAAATGTGATTTCCCATCTAGAATATGATGCATAGTAGCTTAATCATACATGTTATCGTCAATAATTTCCCATTTCTAGTTTCATATATTCATGTGTGTATATATGTATATATATTCTCCCTATTTCTCATCCTCTGCCATTTCTCACCCTCCTCCCACACTACCTCTTCACTATGTTTTTTTCTTTTTTTTTTTTTTTTGGAGAGGTTTTTGTTATAGAGCACATGCGCTTGCCAGAAAAACAGAGAGGTAGAAAGCGAGAAATCATCTCCCGGGGGGATGGCCACACTACAATCCCTTCTCCTCCATTCTCCTCTCAGATTCTGGGATTCTGAGCATACACACACACACACACACACACACACACACACACACACACACACACACACCATGCGGGAGGCTACATGGAAGTTCAGCAATATAGCCATTATGCTAACTACTGGACCCACCTCTCCACTATCTTCACGACAGAAGATAGATCAAGTATGAGACTGAACTGGTGAAATAGAATTTTATGACTTTTGATTAAAACATTCCTGATTTTCTTCTAGGCTTGTTTTCCAGTTTTAAGGATTTTTGTCTTGTCTTGAACTGCCGATAGGTTCATGTACCTACTATTTGAACAGAATCCCAACCTGTTTCCCTGCTTTAAGTTTTAAGCATTACTTCCTTAGCATTTCTTTGACTTATCAAAGCTAAATCTGCTTTTCTTGAAATTAAAAAATATAGTAAATAATACATAATTATTGACTGTAGTAAGCTATATAGCATCAGCTAGGTGCTACCTTATAGTATATTCATTCTACTCAGAGTTTCATGCCTAAAATCAGACATGTATTCATAGATCTGTATATATCAGCAGAGCTTGCTATTTAAAGTAGTTAGATTATTTAAGAAATTTTGTCAATCAATAAAATGTGGGGAGAAAAGGGAATGGAAAACAACTGACATGGTTTTCAAGCCACTGGGTCTGGGACATGAACTGTGAAGTCGGCCATGTGGGATCCAGCTGCCTTAACCACTACATCACTGGCTGACCCCATGTTTGTGTCCTTTGATAGACAAAGTTCTTAATTGTGATGAAGTTCATTTTATCTCTCTTTTTCTTTTTATCTTTTGAGCGGAGGGTGGAGAGCGAATAGTTTTTAACGTTTTAGGTTTATTTATTTATTTTTTCCTTTTTTACAAATGCACTGCTAGCATTAGCTGCACGCCTGGGCCACAGTCTGCACACTCCTTTGCAACTGGTCCTGTAATGGCAGAATGTTTCATTTCACCTTTACCATGTACTGTGATCCCTGCTTTATTTTCAGAATAAAGAAACATGCCAACTTTTCTCTGGTATGACCTTTGTTGTTGAATTACCACAGCTGGATGCACTTTCTTCCTGAGCCCTGGTTTGCCTTTCTTGACTGTGGCCATCACCATGTCACCCATGCCAGCAGCAGGAAGCCTGTTCAGTCGTCCCTTGATCCCCTTCACAGAGACGACATACAGATTTTTGGCTCTGTCTCGTCAGCACAGTTGATCACTGCTCCTAGCAGACGACCCAGGGAAATCGGAATTTTGCCCCAGAGGACCCAACACGTCCTTGCATCAGCAACTTGAATGTCAGAAAAAGACAGAAAGGCTTATCTATCTTTTTCTTTTGTTGTCCATGTTTTTAGTGTCATATCCAAGAAATCAATGCCAAATTCAAAGTCATGAAATTTTCTACTGTGTTTTCTTCTAAGAGTATTACAGTGTTAGGTCTTATGTTAAGGATTGGCCCATTGTGAGTTAATTTTAATATATGGTGTACGCTAAAGGTCCAACTTAATTCTTTTTCATGTGGGATATTCAGTTTTTCCAACACCACTTGAAAAGCTGATCTTTCCTTCTCCCTGGAAGGCATGTGTGTTTGCCAGAGAGAGAGAGGGAGAGGAAAAAGCACCCTCTATGAGGCATAGTCATGCTGCAATCCCTTCTCTTCTATCTACCCCTCCCTTCAGGATTTTGGGTATGTGCACACACATGCACCCAGCATGTTTCTCAAGCTGTTGGGTCTGGGACTAGAACTGTGCTGTTGGCCATGTGGAATCCAGCTGCCTCAACCACTAGACCATGGAGTTGGCCCCTTTTCCCCTTTTAATGGTTGTGGAACTGTTGTTGAACATCATTTTACCAAATGGGAGGATTTATTTCTGAGCCTCAATTTCATACCATTGGTTTATATGTCTATATTTAGACCAGAACTATACTGTTTTGTTTACTGTAGCTTTGCAGGAAGTTTTGACGTCAGGCACTGAGTCCTGTAGCTTTGTTCTTTTATAAGTTGTTTTGGCTAAAACCTCACCTTCTCAAAAAGGCTTCTCTGAAGCACCCAAACTAGGATGAGGTAGGTGAGGAGGTGCCCTAGGCATGAAAATGAAGGCAACACTTATGTTTCTCAGGGTCTCAGGTGCTGACCCTTCATGTGCAGGAGAGTAAGTGCCTCCTTAAATTTGAGACCCTGATCACGTAATTGCTCTCCCCAACCTAGTCCCTACTCTGCTTACTGTCATCCTTTTGAATTATGCAGCCTACTCTATTTCTACTATCCGATAATCCCGCTTCTCTTCCTCTGCTCTATGCTTGCTAAAGTACTTAGTGCTTCTTAGTATACTGTATGGTATCCTTATGTGTTATGTTTATTGCTATTGTCTGGCTCCTTTCCCTGAAAATCAACATCACAATGGCTGAGATTTTATTTTATTTTTTTTTAGTTTGGTGCTGTGAACTCTCCAACACCTAGGGCAGGGCTTGGTACAAGATAGGCACTCAATAAGTATTTACTGGATGAATGAAGGAATGAATAATACTGCTTTCTCCTGGACCTCATAGCCTTGGCAGGTAAGATAGAGAGTTCATGTCAACCACTAACTGAGATGAAGGGCTGCTCAGAGGCTCCTGCCTCCATCAGCTGGTTGGAAAGGGATTAGGAAAGTGGAGGATAGGGTGAGTTGGTGGGTAGTGGAGCAAACTTGCTTCACTGCGGGCTTTACGACTTCATGGTGCTTAAGCATTATGATTCTGTGATGGATAGTTTGGTCCCCTCTGCCTCATAAGAGGACACTGAGGAAGGGCTTCCCCCTCCCTGTTCTGCCCAGATTCAGAGCAGTGGCCCTCTAGCCAGCATTGATGGTCTCTCTGCTCTGGTCGCTCAAGCAGCTTCTGGGCCCTTGTCTTTTAAATACTCTCTAACTGTATTTCTTACTGTGAGGGGAAGTAGAGCCAAGATAGTGCCCTCAATTTAAGACTGCTTGACCCCAATTTTACCATTCACCTTTCTTTCAGTGTTGTCTCTGATGTTATTTTATGTTGCCATGTTGAAGATTCTGCTCATGTTGACTAAGCTAAAAGCAGTCTTGTGTATATATGTATATAATTTCCCCCTTAGCTGAATTAAAAATGTTCACGTAAGTGGTGTGTTTAAAAGGCTGTCTATGAGTTTTGTCTTCTTCAACTAATTTTCTTCCCATAGGTAGTGTCCTCCTTTTGAAATCCATGAAGACAATTTATATAATGTTTGTAATTTAACATTTAAATAACATGTGTTCTGTTTTAAGCCCTTGCCATCTATTAACTCATTTACTCTTCATACCACCCCATGAGATAGGTCTCGTTATTAATTTCCATTTTATAGGTGAGGAATAGGAGGCGTAGAGAGGTAACTTGCCTAAAGTCAACCAACTAGTAAGTGAACACCCAACAATTGATCACAGTTCCAGAATGCAAACCAAATCTTTGAACTCTGAGCCTTCTGCCAAGAATTTCCTTTGGCTTTGCAATCATCTTAAATGGACTGTGTAGTGAAATGAAAACAGCAACAGCAATATAGGTTGAACATCTCTAATCTGAAAACCTAAAGTCCAAAATTCTCCAAAATCTGAAATGTTTTGAACACCAGCATGGCTCCACAAACAGAAAATTCCACACTTGACCTCATGAGACTGGTCACAGTCAAATGCTGTAATACAAAAACACTGTGTAAAATTATCTTCAGGCTATGTGTACAAAGTATTATGAAACATAAACATATTTTGTGTTTAGACTTGGGCCCAATCCCCAAGATATCTCATCAGATATGTGTAAAGCTTGAAAAAAAAAATCTAAACTCCAAAACACTTGTCCCAAGTATTTCAGAAGAGGGATAGTCAACCTGTATAAATATCAACAGAATAGTTATTAAAATGGGGATACTGGGTGTCCAAGGTTAAGCTCAAGCAGAGTCTCTCCTGAGGATGCACTTGGCATGACATAGTGAGGGGCCTCCTTGGAAAAGATGCATTGCATGGGCAGAGGGTATACAGTTCTGGCTGCCTGACTCAGAATTCAGTGTAGATTGGGGAGAAAGGTAGGGAAGCAGATTTGAGAGGACCACGATTTTCCCAATCTACTGGTAGATGAAAGAAAAGAGTTAGGGATATGGGGAGAAGAATCCATTCAGAGCTCAGAGCAGCTTATATATACATCTCTGAGGTAGAGATTTGTCCTGGAGATGGTCCAAAGCATTGGGTATAGCTGAGATGCACAGACTTCAGTCAGGACCTCCACTGGACCTTCTCTCATCGAGATTACTGTGACATTAACTGAGTTTTAAAATTTTTATTTTTATTTATTTATTTTTATTACTGGCTTGTTTTGATTGCTTTTAGGTTTCTCTGACAGGACTTGGGGACAGGAGAGAGAGGATTATACATTCAGCAGTGAGTCACCCATTGGAAAGCCAAGAGGTCCCTGGGGTAAGGATTTTGGCTGATAGAATCAAGAGATCTGGTGTCCAATGTTAAATTTTTACTCCAAGTTTGTAAACCCTTAATTCATGGTAGGAGGGCTTGGAAAATGAGAAGAGTGCTGGACCCCACACACACACATGGCAACATGGGTTGGAAATGAATGGACTCTAGACTTCCCCTCATTTTCCCAAAGCCTCTTTGTTAACATGAACCTGTGTTTAACAATTTTACTTAATAACTTTGGAATAATAAGAGGGAGCATATAATTTTCCTAGGTAAAAACAGAGATGTTTATGGCTATGGGTCAATGGGAAGGGCAATATTACCAGGTATGAACACACGGCCTCTCCCCCACACCCAAAGCCAAATGTGGGAGGAGGAGAGGATCTAAGACTGCCTGTCTTCTCAGGAGATGGGGTGGGGCCTGGATGTCACCGTGAAGGATGACCTTGGGAGGTGGAGAACAGGGTCACACTAAGCTGTGAAGTCCCTCAGAGGGAGACATACACCTGATGACAGGAGTCATCTGCTAAGCTTTAGTCCTGGTCCACTCTTCCACATCCTGGGAAGGAAGATGGATCTCAGGAGCAGCTGAGAGAGCAATTTTTCAGAAAAACAGCACTAATAGCAGCACAACTTGCCAAATAGCAAAACATTGAAGTCCCAAAACAAAGAAACATTACAAGACATTGTAAGGGCCCTCCCACAGTAACACTGCTCCAGAGCTTTCTGCTGAGGAGTTACCAGCTATCTGATAGAGACCCATTATCACAGATAAATCACCACATGAATTCCACAGCTTGAGAGGCCAGATTACACACATAATGGGTGACTATAGAGGGAGAGAGGAAGTGGCCAGGCCAGAGAAGTCAGGGATATTTGGGCAGCCCCAGGAACCCACAATGGTAGGAGCAGTCCAAGTGAAGTCCAAGTGACCTGGTCATGAACACACGTGGTACATTCTGCGAGAACCTCAGGGATTGCTGAGGAGGGACCAGGTAGTGATGCAGTGGTAATACAACTGACCCATGTGGAAACGGTCCTGGGTTTACATACCAGAACCTCCCTGAGAACTCCAGGCAGGTGCCTGTGATCTCAGTCAGATGAGTTTGGGGGTAGATTGAGGACTGAAGATCCTGTTGGGAGAAATAAATTAAATAAATAAATAGGAAGAAAGAAAGAAAGAAAGAAAGAAAGAAAGAAAGAAAGAAAGAAAGAAAGAAAGAAAAAAGAAAAAGGTGGGGAGATTCTTTAAGGTTCTGGAATCCTATATTAGCAAGATTCAGCAAAAGTGGAATGTATATTTACATTTTGAAAAATTGAGGTAAAATTTGTTATTTATTTATTTAAAATATTACTGTCAAAGGGTGCATGTGCTCTCAGAGAGAGACAGAGATAGAGGAAGAGGGAGAGAGGGAGAAAACATATCCCAATAAGGTATGGTCATGCCATAACCTCTTCTCCTCTATTTCTTCATCCTGTCAGAACTTTGGGTGCACGTGACTTGCACCTTGTGTGTATTTTGAATTGCTGGACCCAGTGACTTGAACCATGTGGTTAGTCAGGTGGATCAGGCTCCCTTAACTATCAGACTATGAGGCTGAGCTGAGGTAAAACATGTATGCAGTGAAATATACTTATCTTAAATGTCCAAGTCCATGAGTTTTGACAAAAGTGTACTATGTTCTGGAATCAAAACTACAATCAAGATATGGCACATTTCCGTAATCTCAGAAAGTTTCCTATGCCCCATTTCAGTGAAAGACCGCCATCCAAAGTCAACAGCTGGTCTGATGTCTGTCACAATAGCTTAGTTTGATCTACCTCAAACTTCAAATAAATGAAATAATATAGCATCCACTTTTCAGTGTCTGGCATTTTTAAAATTTTATTTAAAAATTTTTAAAATTTCTGTTTCTTTTATACATTCAGTCATGTTACTTAGCTTACAAAGTGAATATCCTAACATGTGTACATTTCTCACTAGTCCAGTTCACCATACTAGAAAGTTGTCTTCAATAGATAATAATCCATTTCTTTGTCTCATAAATGCCTCACCTCTCTGTTTTTCTCCTTAATGTCCTTCCTCAGACTCTACTCCTTCACTTGCCCTTTTCCCACACTGTATCTGGTATTCACAACCATTTTCTTAGTTTCTATAACCTTTAGTCATTCAGTGTAGGCCATAGAGTGCAGACACTCGGTATATATTAAGTGGAGACTTACAATGTCTCTCCTTCATTGCCTGGTTTCCTTCACTCAGCCGTAAATCTTCCATATTCATCCACTTTCTATCCAAAGCCAGGGTCTTGTTGTTTTTTATGGCTGAGTAGTATTCCATAGAGTATATGTGCCAAAGTTTTTCAATCCATTCATCTGTTTGTGGGCATGTGGGTTGGTTCCATGTCTGCCATCTTTTATTCAACATAATTTTTTTTTTTTTGGAGAGATTTTCACTGTAGGGCACGTGCGCTCGCCAGACAGACAGAGAGAGACATAGAGACAGAAAGCGAGAAATCACCCCCCAGGGGGGATGGTCACGCCGCAATCCCTTCTCCTCCATTCTCCTCTCGGGATCTTGGGCACGCATGCACACGCGCCCGGCGTGAGTTTTAAGCCACCGGGTCCGGGACACGAACGGCGGTCGACTACGTGGGAGTCCAGCGACATAGCCATTACGCTAACTGCTGGTTCCCAACATAATGATTTTGAGATTCATTCATGTTATTCATGTTATACTCAACGAGTAGTATTTTGTTGTATGAAAATATCAATTTTTTAATCCATTCTTCTGTTGGATTTAGGATTGTATCTTTTCTTTTTCTTTTTTTCATTGTAGAGGGCACATGTGTCTGCCAGAAAGAGACAGAGAGACAAGCAAGAGGGCTTGGGAGCATCCCATAATGGGGTCTGGGCACACTGCAACTCCTTTTTCTCCATTTTCACATCCTATCTGGATTTGGGGTATGCAAAGACATGCACCAAGCATATTCATCATCACCATGGCCAGGATTTGAACCACAGTTATTCATGTGGGATCCAGCCCCCTTAACAACTATGGACCTGGTCTACCATTTGTTTGTTTGTTTTCTGTTGACCTGTTTTATAACCTTAATAAATTTTTACCAGTTTATCTGCAGAATCCTTAGGGTTTTCTATAGGAAACTACCTGTAAATGAATATAGTTATATTTCTTCTTTTTTGATCTTTGTCTTTTTAAAAAAATTTAATTAATTAATTTTTACCGCACTGCCTAGCAGCTCTAGGACACTGTGGAATAAATACAGAGAGACCTTCCTTGCCTTGTTTCTAATTTTAGGGGAAAATATTTGATATTTTACTCTTAAGTATGATGTTAGTGATAGGTCTATCATAAAGACCTTTTATTGGACTGACGAAGCTCTTTTTTATTCTTGGTTAAAATATCTTTCTCTTCTATAAATGGGTGTTGAATCCTGGTAAAAATTTTTTATATCTGTTAGATAATTGTTGTTGTTATTGTTGTTAATTAAGTGCATTACACAATTTATTTATGATTGTTGAGCCAATATGCATTCTGTGAAAAGCTCTACTTGGTATTCATGTATTAGTCCTTTTTTAAAAAAAATTTATTTATTTTTCAGAGAAACTTTTGCTATAGGGAGGGTACACTCGCCAGAGAGACAGAGAGAGATAGGGAGACAGAAAGAGAGAAATCACCCTCCAAGGAGGATGGCCACACCTCAATCCCTTCTCCTTCATTCTCCTGATTGGATCTTAGGCTGCATGTACATGCATCTGACATTGAGTTTTAAGTCACCAGTTTTGGGACTTGAACTGCAGTCGGCTATGTGGAAGTCTAGCAACGTAACCATTATGTCATCTGTTGGTCCCATTCCTTTTACACATTACTGGATTTTATTTGCTAATATTTTGTGAGCTGTTTTGGTGCCTATGTTTATAAGGAATGGTGGTTGGTAATTTTCCTTTCTTGTGATTTTTCTGTCAGTGTGAAATTGGTGCTGTCCCAGCATTATACAACTTGTTGAAGAATGTTCTCTCACCCTTTATTTTGTTTTAATTAATTAATTAATTACTTAATTTATTAGAGAGGTTTTTGCTATAGGGCACGGGTGCTCACCAGAAAGACAGAGAGAGACAGAGAGACAGAAAGCGACAAATCATCCCCCAGGGAGGATGGCCACGCCACAATACCTTCTCCATTCTCCTCTCGGGATTTTGGGCAAGCACACTTATGCGTGTGGTATGAGTTTAAGTCACTGGGTCCAAGACTCGAACATGGTCGACTACATGGGAGTCCAGTGACATAGCCATTATGGCAACTGCTGATTCCTATTTTATTTATTTTTTGAAGAGAGATTTTTTTCTTTCTATAGGGAGTGTGTATTTGCTGGAGAGATAGAGAGAGACATAGAGACAGCGAGAAATCACCCCCCAGCGGAGATGGCCACACAGCAATCCCTTCTCCTCCATTCTCCTCTTGGAACTTTAGACAGTCATGAACACATTCTCAGTGTGTTTCAAGCCTCTGGGTTTGGGACTTGAACTGCGGTGAGCCATGTGGGATTCCAGTGACATAACCATTACCTCATCTGCTGGTCCCTTTCTCATTCTTTATTTTGTGAGAGTTTATGTAAGGTTGCAATTACACTTTTTTAAAAGTGTTTGATAGATTTCACTAATGAAACCATTTGGACCTCAAGTTTGATTTTAATTGTCAATTCAACTTCTTTAATGAATTTAAGACTCCCAGATTTTTAAATTGTTTTTCTAATACCAGTTTTGGTAAATTGATATCTCTAAGGAATTTATCTATTTCATAAAAGCTGTCAAACATATTGGCAATGAAGTTTTGCACAATGTTGTCTCTATTTTAGTATCTTTAAAATCTGTAGCGATGTCACTCTTTTTATTTCTGATATTTGTATTTACCATCTTTTCTTTCTTAGTTTTTCTGGGGCTCATCAACTTTGTTAATATTGTTTTGAAAGGCAATTTTGATTTTGTTAATTTTCTCAATTATTTATTTTTTTCATTGATATCTCCTCTTATCTTTATTACTACATTCTTTACACCTACATTGGGTTGCATTTGATTTATTTTTTCTAGCTTTTTAAGATGGAATCTTTAGTCATTGATTTTTAAAATCCTTTTCTAACATATCTACTAAGAGCTATACTTCTCTCTGATTATTCATACATCAGCACAAAGTTTATTTATTTATTTATTTAGAGAAGTTTTTGCCATAGGGCATGTGTACTCGCTAGAAAGACAGAGAGAGACCGAGAGACAGAAAGTGAGAAATCACCCTCCAGTGGGGATGGCCACGCCAACAATCCCTTTTCCTCCATTCTCCACTTGGGATCTTGGGCACGCACACATACGCACCCGGCATGAGTTTAAGCAGCTGGGTCCAGGACTTGAACCGTGGTCAACTACATGGGAGTCCAGTGACATAGCCATGATGCCAACTGCTGGTCCCATATTTATTTATTTATTTATTTATTTATTTATTTAGGTTATGGATACATGCACTCACATGGGTGGGAGGGAGGGAGAGAGAGAGAGAGAGAGAGAGAGAGAGAAAGTGAGAAATCACTCCCCCTAAGTGGGTGATTTCAATTTCAAGTTGCTGGGTCTGGGACTCACAGTTGGCCAGGCGGGATCCACAGCTCCATGCCACCTGCTGGCCCAATATGTCATGTTTTTAATAACAATTCAGTTTAAGTATTTTGTAATTTTCTTTGTAATTTCTTTTTTGACCTCTGGGTTATTTAGAACTGTGTTGTAAATTTCTATTGAGGCTGGGCCTAATTTTTTTATTTTTTCCTTTTTTGCTGCAGAGCACTTATACTCACTGGAAAGAGGTGTAGAGAGATAGAGGGAGGGGAAGTGAGAAAGTACCCCCCAGGGGGGATGGCCATACCACAATCTTTTCTCCTTCATTCTCTCTGGATTTGGGGCATGCACTCCCACATGCCTGGCATGATTTTCAAGCCTCTGGGTCTAGGATTGCAACTGCAGTTAGCCACTTGCAAGTTCAATGCCTTAACCATCACATCACCTGCTGGCCCCTCCAATTATCTAATTTTAAGATTGTTCTTTTATCTTTAATTTTTAGTAGTTTGACTTTGATGTGCTCTATACCAAATACAAAGTTCTCTTTGTATTTATGCCATTTGAGATTCCCTGAGCTTTTTGGCTCTATAAACTCACACCACAAAATTTGTGAAAAATTTAGTTGTTATTCTTTCACATACTTTTTTCAATCTTCTCTTTTTCCTTGATTCTAGAGCTTTGTTCACATATTGGTTAGACTGCTTGACATTTTCTCCATAGGCCCCTGAGCTTCTGTTCATTTTCTTCCCAGTGATTTTTCCCCCTCTGTTCTTCAGATGGAGTTGTTTTTATGTCTACTAACTTTTGTCTCGAATTTTCTGTTAATTCCATACAGAGTTTTCATTCCAAGTATTGTTATTTTCAACTCCAGAATTTTCATTTAAAAAATATTTCTGATATATGTCCTGTTTACTCATTAGAATAACCTTTTCTGTTAAGACCTCGAACACACATTTATAAAGCCATTTGAGAGATCTTTTCTTGCTCATTTTATCATGTGAACATTCTCGGGGTTAGTTTCATACTGAATGATTTAAAAAAAAATCACGAATCTTATCTTGAAGATAAGATGTTTTTGTCTAATGATTTCTTTTATTTTTTTGAATAGATTTTTGCTATAGGGTGCGCGCGCTCACCAGAAAGACAGAGAGAGACAGAGAGATAGATAGCGAGAAATCACCCCCCAGGGGGGATGCCATGCCGCAATCCCTTTTCCTCCATTCTCCTCTTGGAATCTTGGGCACACACGCATGCGCCCAGCGTGAGTTTAAGCCACCGGATCCGGGACTCGAACCACGGCCAACTACATGGGAGTTCAGTGACATAGCCATTATGCTAACTGCTGGTTCCGTGTCTAGTAATTTCTGAGTGTATAGTAGATATCATGGAGATTCCAAATTATGCCATCTTTCTTTAAATAGTTTTAAAGTTGGTTCTGGCAGGCATTAGCATTATTGATGGATTCCTTTTTTCTTATTACTGTTGGCTTAATTTATTGTTAGAATCCATTTTAACTTTGAACTTAGTCTTATGGTATTGTCTTCACTTTGGGCCTTGGTCCTTTACCCAAATGCATGACCTTTTTATGATCTCTACTGTAGGCTTGAGGCATTTAGCGAAGTCTATCTACCATGACTTGGTCAAAACTCGTTCTAAGAGTGCATAATCTCTGGTATCCCCATACCATTCACAGATGTATAGCAGGAGACATTTACTAGGCTTCTTGGAATCTCACTCCATGTATCCACACCCATCCTGATACTCAGTCTAGGTCCCATGGGGGCCTCCCTTTGTGAAGATCTCTATTATATGTCATTTGTCACAAAATCCAGCCACATCAACAGCCTAGGACTCTAATCTTTGTCTCTTCAACTTAGTACAACTATTGCTCATTTGGACTTCCCATATATTGACCTGACTGAAAGGTGCCCTCAGGCTAAAAGCCAGAGAATAGTGGGATTTGCCTCATGTCTATGCCTTTTCTCAAAATTAGAGCCTTCCACTATCTGTTGTTCTAGGTCTGAAAACAGTTACCTCATATATTTGTCCAGTTTTATAGTTGGTTTTGGTAGTAGGGCGAGTCTTCTACCAGTTATTCTGTCATGACTAGAAACAGAAGTTCTCCAATTTTTAAAAAGCGATGTAATTTAACATATAAATGCTGATGTTTTTTGTCTATACCTGTGCTTTAAGTTTTCGTAGGGTTTGTTTAATTTATGAATAGATTAGATGTGATTTAATTCTTTCTGTGATACTTGACAGGCCTTTAATAAAGAACCTATTCTTTTATTCACAATTGGAGATTAACATTTATACTAAACTACTGAAGAATAAGTCCTGGGCTGTGTCAGAAGAGCAAGGGCCAGTCAGTGGCATGGTCGTTAGGCAGCTGAATCCTACATGGCTGTTAATGCGGTTTCAGATCTGGACCCAGGGGCTTGAAAAACATATAGATACTTGTGTGTGCATGCCTAAAATCCCAAGAGGAGAATGGAGGGGAGGGAGGATAGGGGTTGTGGCATGGCCATTCCTGTGGGTGGGGGGAGGGGAAGGTGGGCGCTGTCTCAGTTTCTCTTTCTCTGCTGAGTGCACACACCTTGAATTTAACAAATTAAAAAAAAAAACACAAACACAAACAGAAGAACAAATCCTAGATGTGACTCTGCTGCTAACTAGTGGTGCTGCTTTAGATTTCTGGCCTCAGCTTTACTATCTGTAAAATGAATTAAATGGGTATTTACTCTCCTTTCCAGGTCTGACATGTGGGGATTGTCATACTGAATGCTGACATTTCACACTTTCCCTATAGCAAGATTTTCTTAGGGGTGTAGATGGCAGAGATCCTGGGTCTGCTGTGCTCCTGAATGGTTGAAACAGGCAGAAAATAAAGAGGGATCTTGAGGCAGAAAAACCAACTTTTATCAATGGACAATTTGCTTTTAACCAACCTTCATTATGAAAGTTAAGAATATCAGTAAAAAGGATCCATGAAACCTGTTTACCTTATTTTCTAGCCTTTTACTAGTGATGGTCATCATTGTTTGAACACTTGCTGTGTTCTAGGTACTGGAATTTTCTTTATTTCTCCCAATCTTGCTTTTACTCTCACTTTATTTTTTTTTTTAAAGTTTATTTATTCCATAATGAGAGAGAGAAAAACAGCACCCTCAACAGGATATTCTTGGTGTGATCCACACCCCTAGCCTCAGCCAGCATTATGTGCATACGTGGAGTACTCAGGGATGGCTTGAGACACAAACTCAGAACCCTCCCATGTGGGTCAGTCTGGCAGAGCATTGTATTTTACCACTGTGCTAATGTCCAATCCATCTCGCTCTGTTTTAAAAAAAAAATTTAACTAAAAAACACTTAAAAAATTTATATTGTTGTCATAGGGTATGTGCACTCACCAGAGAGACACAGAAAAGTGAGAAATCACCTCCCAGTGGGGAGGGCCATGCCACAGTCCCATCTTCTTCATTCTCCTCCCAGGATTTTGGGCACACATGCACATATTCCCGGTATGATTTTCAAGCCACATAGCCATGACGGTAACTGCTGGTCCCTCATTCAGGTATTTTTTAAAACTTAATTTTCTAGCCAGAGGGTATATGTACCTACCAGAGAGAGAAAAAGAAAACAAGAAAGCTTCCTTCCAACCATGGGGCATGATCACACCACAATTCCTTTTTCTCTATTTTCCCATCATGTCAGAATTTGGGGCATGCACAGAAATGCACCAGGGGTGTTTTTCAAGCCGCTGAGACTGCAGTCAGTCATGTAGGATCTGGCTCCCTTAACTATTATGCTATGGAACTGGCCCTCACTTTTTTTTTTTGATATATTGTACCTTTTTGCTTTCATAATCCTCCCACAGAAGTCTAACTATCCTTATTTCACAGATTAAAAAAAAATTGAAGGTAAAGAGATTGATTCCTGGAAGGTCATGTAGTGACTCAGGTCTTTCTAACTTGCTATTATCTACACTTCTAATGCTGCTGGGAGAATTGTATCTCAACACTAGGTGACTGTAATGTTGGCCAAAAGGACCCATGGTTTCTTTCTGAACCCTAAACATGGGTATATCATTTACAGTTTGGAAAGCACATTTGTGTATAAAATCCAGTTTGATTTTTACAAGAACATTATGATTACAGGCTTTTCACAGATCAGGAATCTGCAGCTAAGTAAAATTCTCTAAAGACACACTTACAGCTAGTAAATGGTGAAGCCAAGATTTAAACTGAGCTCTGGTTGCTTCCAACGTTCTATACATGGTTCCCTTTTATTTGAGTCATGGTTAGGAACAGAGCTGAATTGATCCAGGCAATAGTAACTAGTGGTCAGTGGTGTTCAGGAAGTTGTTACAGCAGCTGGGAGCACAAATTTGTGTATCCACTTTGGCATACTGTTTGTCTTTGTCTTCTAGAGGTGAATTGTGGCGTAACAGGTCTTTTCTTAGATCTTAACCCAACAAAAACGTCTGCAAATGTACAGGAATGTTCATAGCAGTAACATAGATGATCATCAAAGATTGATTGGGTATATCGATGGCAGAATATTCATATATAGGATTATTAAACAGCAACCCCCCCAAATCCTCCCCTGAACACCCCTCCAAAACCCAAAGACAAAAAAGCAGAAAAAAAAAAGAACTATACTACAAGTAACAACTTTGGTGACTCTTTTGAGAGAGAGAATCTGGGCATAAGAGTACATGCCATTTGACCCCATTTATATACATACAGTTCTAAAAGTAAACAAAGTTCATCTATGTTGTTAGAAACCAGGATACTAGTTACCTTTGGATGAAAGGGTGGGAGTACTCATTGGTGGGGTACTGATTCTTGGGCACTAGTAATCTCTTTTAAGTTTTGCTATAGGGTGCATGTACTCATGAGAGAGAGAGAGAGAGAGAGAGAGAGAGAGAGAGATCGATCATAC
Source organism: Tupaia belangeri chinensis (assembly GCF_000334495.1). NCBI lineage: Eukaryota > Metazoa > Chordata > Mammalia > Scandentia > Tupaiidae > Tupaia > Tupaia belangeri. The sequence continues at coordinate 2,694,610 of NW_006205257.1, forward strand.
CCCGGGGTTGGGGGGAGGGGATGGCCATATCACAATCCCTTCTCCTCCAGTGTCCTCTTGGGGTTTTGGGCATGCATGCACACATGCCCAGCATGATTTTCAGGCTGCTGGGTCTGGGACTCAAACTGTGTAGTCTGCCATATGGGATCCAGCACCTTAATCTCCATGCCACATGCTGGCCCCAATTTTCTATTTTTTGAGCTCAGTAGTAGTTACTTGAACGTGCTTACTTTGAAATAATGAATTGAGACATACACTTATGACTTGTGCATTTGCCCACACATATTTTTTTTTTTTGTTTTTTTTTTTTGTTTTGGAGAGGTTTTTGCTATAGGGCGCGTGTGCTTGCCAGACAGATAGAGAGAGACAGAGAGATAGAAAGTGAGCAACCATCCCCAGGGGGGATGGTCACGCCGCAATCCCTTCTCCTCCGTTCTCCTTTCGGGATCTTGGGCATGCACGCACACACACCCGGCATGAGTTTTAAGCCACCGGGTCCGGGACTCAAGCCGTGGTCCAGCAACATAGCCATTATGCTAACTGCTGGTCTCCCACACATATGTTTTATTTGACCAATAAAGCTTGATGAATATAAAACCTCCCCCAAAGACATTAAACTTGGAACTAAGTGATTTCTTTTAAAAAATGTTGGTGTAGCTTTTTCTGTGTGTTTATCTCTTATATAAAGCAATTACTTAATCTTACTTGTAATCTTAATTAAATTAAAAAATATAAAATACAGTTCACCTGATTGCTTTGATCCTTGACTAGAGAGTATATAGTCTTTTGGCCTGAGCTTTATAACTCAGGAATGGCAGCTATTAAGATTCTGAACCCCAGAGAATGAAGAGCTCACCTCCAACCATCATTTCTGTGAATCCATCAGATTCTGGTGATATAGGGGCCATATACAGTCTAAGTACAGAAGGTACAGGGTATTTAACGTAAACAAGTGCTGAATTCTTTCCTCATGCTGTGAATGAACTCTGGATATGGTATTTTTGTCAATGGAATTAGAGATTTTTGGCCCAAAGACTGGGTCTTGTGGTTCTTTCTTTGAAGTGGATATTTGTGGTTATTAACCTTCCAAAAATCTGCTCCTCTTGCTTTTGCTGGGTGGGGCTCATACTCACTTATTTCTGTACACATACTTTGGTGAAGATTTTACTTTCAGGCTCCAGAGAGGGCCATGTGATCCAGCCTAAGCCAATGGGTGCATTCCATCCCTCAATTGCAATGATTGGTTCAGGCATAAGCATGTGACTTAAGTCAATGAATTTAGGCCAATCAGTGTCGGTTCTGAGCTTTGGTTTGGACTGGTAGCCCAGATGTGGTCCTGGGGAAGAGGGTTACCCTAGGAAGCTGAGTGAAAAGGGCTGGGAGTGTTTGGTTTTTGATTCATTCCTGCCCAAAACCTGTCATCCTTTGGACCTTCTGCTTATGTGAACCAATACTTGCCTGAAGCCTTTTGGGGTTGGATTTTCTGTCTTTTTTTCAGCTGGAAGTGTCCTAGTAGCTCTGTCCACCTGTTCTGTCTCACCTGTATCTCCACATTTATTTTATCACATGAATGACAGAGGTAATTCTAATGGCTATTTTTCCGTGGCTATTGAAAAAATCCGAAGCTTAAACGCTTGGAAAATTTCTCTGGCTTGATGACAATGCCGACGACGATAACAATACTGGCAAAACCCCAGGCTTTTCCAAACTTCTCAGCAGTCGCACGGCAAGTTCACACCATCTTCTGTTGGCAAGATGTGGCAAATATTGCAGCTCAGCGGTACGAGTGAGAAACCCATGTCCTAAGCAGTTGGGTGGCTCTTCTTCTTAGCAGTTTTAGCTCGATTTAAACCTCTCAAACTTTGCTCCCTGTGTGTGTGTGTGTGTGTGTGTGTGTGTGTATGTGTATGTGTAGGAGGGTTTGGACTCTCTTCCTCTTTTGTTATGGGGGAGAACAGGGAGCAGATTGGAACAGGTTGTAACACTTCCGCACGCCTGTGTCCCGGTGCTTATTTCATAGTGCCGTCTGCCAATTGGCGTCTGGATCCCATGCCTCTTTGATTTATGTATTTATTGTAAAGCAGCCAAATTTCAGAGAAGAGGAGAGGATATTCTAATTTAATAGTAAGAGCAAGGTGTAATTTCTTATAAATGGAGGGAAATGCACCCACATTCTTATTTGATGTTAGAAAATAAGAATCTGTTCAGGGCTTTCCTCCAGCCATTTAAAAATTGAGACATAAGATGTCATTTCACCAAATGATTATCTCCATGCTTTTCTAAGATAAGATCATTTTATATTTTTGTGTATGATTTTTAAATTAGGTGGATATTACATTAAGAAAGAAAGAGAAGCAGAATGAAAGAAAACTCCTAATCTTTCAAACAAACACATCCTTTAAAATTTACCGCCAATCACTGTTTTCCATTTTAAATTGGTTAAAAGTATTACCTATAGGGAAGGGATGCATTTGCACGCTGGAGGCCATTGTAAAATTCTACGGCTGAGATGATGAGCACCTGAAGTGGAAAACTGCTGGGAGGGATGGAATGGGTCTGTGGCAATATTTGGGAGGTGAAGAATGACAATGGCTGCAGTGGTAAACAACCCTCAGAGCCCCATGAGGGACGGGGCTGGGAGGTCCTTGTTTGCCTGGCTTGTATCAAGGGCTGCTGTGGGACCCTGTCCTGTTGCCTATTAGGAATGCTTTCTATGTAGGCTCCCCACCTCCCTAGCCTCCCTTGACATAAAGTAAATTTATTCGGTCAGGCTAAATGGTGAAATGATACTGTTCAACAACACATCCACGGTGGTAGGGTGGGCCGGGTGAGTGGGAAGCGAGACAAGGAGCTGGGCTTGGGTCTCTGCTGGTTTTGTCTTGACCGCCCCCAGTGCCTGGCACACAGTCGGAGGTCAGCTAGTATGTGCGAAGACTTTGCTTCTGTTCTTGCTTTGAAATGTGAATGTCTGTCCCCATTTGCCCCATCTTCCAGTTGCGTGTGCTGAGGTTCTCACAGCTTTCTGGGCACTTCCGGGCAGCATACGTTTTGCCCATGGTTGTTCTGTAAGTCTGAATTGGCAAGATGGGACCCAGGTTCTAGCCTTGGCTCTGCCAGTGTCCAACTGAAGTGGAGGGGATCTCAATCATAGCACGCCTCAGTTTCCACTTCTTTCAAAAGATTGTGTATATGTGCACACACACGTGCACACACACACACACACACACATATATATATATATATTTTGCTATAGGGTATGTGTGACTCACGAGGGAGAGAGAGAGAGAGAGAGAGAGAGAGAGAGAGAGAAAGAGAGAGGGAAAGAAAGCGAGCAAATACACTCTTTGCTTCCAGGGGGATGGCCACACTGCAATTCCTTCTCCATTCTCCTCTCAGGATTTTGGGCATGCACACACATGTGCCTGGTATGTTTTTCAAGTCACCGGGTCTAAGACTCGAACCTCACAGTCAGCCATGTGGGATCCTGCCTTCTTAGCCACTATGCCACCAGCTGGCCCAATGGATCTAATATTTATCTTCTTACCTCTCACAGATACTATGAAATACAATAAAGTGATAGATGGAAAGTAATTAGGAAAAGGCTCCATGCAAATCCATCACGATGATTAGCATTATCATGATTACTTTTATTAGAGTCTTAAGTGATCACACACTTGTGCTAAAGACTTCGTCTGCAAATAGGAAAAGAAATAAGAGCTGCATCTGCCTGCAACCTTGGGGTAGAAAAATCCCCTTTATTCTGTTTCCCGTTTCAGAAGAGAACTTGATGTGATCGGGTCATTGCATGTAAAATGCTTTAAGAATGTGATCTGTACTTCATCATTTTAAAATTCAAACATTCCTGAGCCTTTTTTCCCCTCACCCTGTTCATATTTATCTTCTTGGTCTTGCCTTCATTGGGCACCACATTTGTATTGATAAATTGTAGGTAGTAGGAGATGTATTGATGGGATGGAGACAGTTCAAAATGTAGAGTGCTGTGGCTTTGCATATCATTACACCTAGCTAGCTTTTTGCCTCCTGAAAGCTGTCGATTTGTGCATTATTGCTATTCAGGCTGATAAATGACAGTAATTGTTCTTAAGTTGAAGAGCTGGTTTAATATGCTGTCTGGCCTGGGAATTTCCTGAGCACCAGGGTTAAACTAGTGCTCCACTAGAGCTAGCAAAATGGCCCTTTTTTCATCACAGACTATAGAGTTAATTGAATTACTCGCTATTCATGCAGTTTGTAGCCTTGATTCTAAAGATACCATGAACTGTAGGGGGGAGGGAGATGCGTTCTAGGGGCTCAGGGTAACCGTGGGCCCTGCTTCAAGGACATGACCCCCCCCCCCTTTCCCCTAGAGGAAGGCAGTTTACATTCTGAAGCTCAGTTTGCTTTTCTGGTTCCTCATCTTGCTCTTGGTTATTTTTGGGAAGTGCCAAGGAGGCTACCCAAGCTGCCCAGTCTCAGAGGACAGCAGGATTCCTGAGGCTGCGAAGACGATTTCTCAGAGGCTCTGTTTGCACATTTTCTAACATTTGGCATAATGGCATCCATTTTATTTTGTTTAGTTTGTTAACTTTTGGGCTGGGCACTTGTGCTATGATGTGGGTGGAGTCTCAAGTTGCCCCTCTCTGTGGGGAAGCCTCAAGCATAGCTAATTATGGTTTTATTTTTTTTCTCTGTGTCTCAGTCCCATCACAATTTCAACCAGAGAGGACTCGTTCTTTGATCAAAGGTGGAGAAGGAATGAATTAAAGAAAACTGGAGAGGAGAATCTGCCTCTCACGGAATGTCTCATCTGATTCTGGTGTGTGAACAGAGGTTTCCAGAGAAGTATCCTCTTAGCATTTTATCCAACAATCTTATCTTCATGGTATTTTTGGGTCGATTGTCTAGGGGTTTCCTAGAAAGAATAAACCCAGAGGCAAACACGAAGCAAGTTGTAGATTTAGCTAGCTTCATCTACCCGTCTTTGAGATGACTCATTAAAGTGCTAAATGAGAAACACATGTCCAGATTGTCTTCTGTCTGGGCATCAGTGCCCTGTCCCAGTGCCCTGTCCTGGAAGGTTACAGTACCAAATTATTTCTCTTACACATTTTCTTCTCTTTTTTTGTTTGTTTTTGTTTTTGACTTAGGGTATGTGTGCTCATTGGAGAAAGAGAGAGAGAAAGTGAGAAATCACCCCTTAGGGGATGGCCACACCACCATCTCTTCCCCTGCAGTCTCCTCTTGAGAGGAGACTGCTGCTGAGTCCGGGACTTGAACTGTGGTTGGCCATATGGGAGTCCAGTGCCTTAACCACTATACTATCTACTGGTCCCTTGTTTACACATTTTCAACCTTTTGTAACAGTCTATGTCATCATTAGTGGGCAACCTCTCTCTTTCTCTCCCTCTCCCTGAATGGAAGAGACTCTTATGTATCCATAGTGTTCAGTGTCCTAACTGGAAACATTTACCCTATTTAGATCCAACTTAGGACAAGTTCAGAATGCTCTTTTGCAATGTCCTTTCTTTCATCTCCGCTCTCAGATGTGCCCACTGAAGCAGGACTGAGGGATGGGACCCTCAGAATGACTGGAGTAGGGAGAGACTCACATTTAGAGGCATTAATCATTTCTCATCATAGAAGCCCATAAAATCCATCTTTTTGCTACCCGACAAGGTATGAGATAATGAAAGAAGATTGCTTAAAATGTAAATCATTTGGGTCTGTTGGTAACACTGTTTAGAATTAAATTCATGTGTAATAGAACTTCCGATCAGAAATGAACAGTTTCCCAGACAAAGCCATCATAGATTCCATAATTTCATATGGATGCTTCCAACGCTAATGGAGCTGGTGCAGTTTGCTTGATAATGCCTTAGGCAGAAAGGGATCATTTTTCCTAGTTCTGTAACCAGCACACTTGACTGAAATCATTCACCTCCGTCCTTCCTGTCCAGCATCCCAGAGGAGCACATTTCACACCTTTCCTGGGCTCAAGATGGGCGAGAATTCACCGACTTCCTCCACACACAAATCCTTCATGGGGTGGGAGAGAACATCTCTAAGGTCTGAGAGAGAGGTGTAGAGTCCTCTAAGGCTTGATGCAAGTCCCTCCTCAGTCACTGGGCCTCCCACTTCCCTCCTCTGTTCTGATACCAGAAGGATGAATTTGAAGCCCAGAGGGGTGGCAGAGTCTAGTCCATACCGGGACTTCATTTGTGCTTACATGTGAAGCCCAATGAGTTCCACGCCATGGGATGTGTACTGCTGGTGGCCTGGGAAATGCCAGAGAGTGTGTGGTATGGGGACATGGGACATAAATGACATTGGACCAAATCTCATTCCTCCTTCAGTCCACTTCTAAGGCTTCTGATTATGTCAGAAGAAAGGCATGTTTGGTGCAAATGTATCTCTAACACCTACCCCTCTCCCATTTGTTAACCTCCCTTTATTTGTTTATTTTATTTATTACTATTTTAGAGAGATTTTTTGCTATAGGGTGTGTGCACTCACCAGAGAGATGGAAAACAAGAAACTACCCCCACCCCCAGGGAGAATGACCATGAAGCAATCTCTTCTCCTCCAATCACCTCTTAGGATTTTGGACATACATGCACCATGCACATGCACCCGGCATGAGTTTTAATTTACTGGGTCCGGAACTCGAACCGCCATTGACTACATGGGAGTCCAGCAACTTAACTGTTATGCCATCTGCTGGTCCCACCTCCCTTTACTTAAAAAAGAAGTACAATCACACGCAGGCAACAGTATTCAGCAAGAACTAAATAACACTACTTTTTAAAGATGGCATTTATTAAAGATGGCATTTATTTTCTGGTCTGTATGTGTGACAAGTGACACTTATTTCACCTTTATGGTCATGATAAAGGTCCCTTATAAGTAATTTTCCTTAAGTAAAAAGAATCAGTTTAAAGGAAACTATTGATGCAAGTCAGGGTCCTTAGAGGACTCCACATCTCTCTCTCAGACCTTAGAGGATGTTATGTGAAAGAGCTGAAGGTGCCTCAAGGATGACCGTCGTCTGGGAAACTTGCTGGGAGATGCCAATGGCCTGAGGGCAGGGTGCTTTCCTGGATCTCTATTATCGTTTAGAAGTTGCTGTGATTCATTTTAGTATTTTGAGGAACTTCCTTAGGATCCTGCAATTGGGTATATATACAAAGGAAAGGAATTGGTATGTCAAAGAGGTATCTGCGCTCAACGTCATAGCACTATTGACAAAAGCAAAGATAGGAAACAGCCTAAGTGTCTGTCTTAGTTTGTTACTGAGTCGCTAATAGAAATACCTGAACTGGTGATTTATAAAGAAATAAAAGTGTATTCAGCTCATGGTTTGGAGGCCCAGGGTCCAGAGTCAAACATCTGGTGAGATTATAACATGGTGGAGGGCAGGATCTTAAGCAGAGCAGCTGTCCATAAGTTTCTCCTTGTTCTGGTCTGTATCCATGTGGCCTCTGCCTGGCCAATTTCCTCTATATACAAACACACCAGAACTCCATCAAGGAGCTTGCTCTAACACTATCATACCCAGATCTCACTCTGGGACACCATGAAGGGATTAAGTTTTCACTTAATAACTTCACAGCACAATCAAATCTTAACATAGGTATTTTTGGAGGGACCTCCCAAACCATAGCAGTGTCTACAAATGGATGAGTGAATATAAAAAATGTGGACTATATACACAATGGAATACTATTCAGTCATAAAAAAGAATGAAATCCTGTCATTTATGACAACATGGATGTACCTGGAGGATATTATATTAAATGAAATAAGCCAGGCACGGAGAGACAATTACTACATGTTCTCTCTCACATGTAGAATCTAAAAAACTGATCTCAGAGAAGTAAAAAGTAAACCAGTAGTTACTAGAGGCTAGGTGGTGAGAGGGTAGAGAGAGCTGGGGAGATGTTGATTGAAGGATACCTAATTGCAGTTAAATAGAAAGAGCATTAAAAAAAAATGTGCCCAGAATAGGCACATATATAAAGACAAAAAATAGACAAGTGATTGCCTTGGGCTGGAGGTGAGGAAGAGAGAGAGAATGGTGGGGCCTGGGAAGAAATGGAGAGTGACTACCATAACCACATGGATGTGTATGTGGAGTTTCTTTTTTCGTGTGATGAAAATGTTCTAAAATTTACTGTGGTAATGGTTGCACAACTCTGAACATACTAAGAACCATTGGCTAGTGCAACTTAAATGTGTGAATTGTATGATATATAAATTAAATGTCAATGAAGCTGTGAGATAAAAGAAACCACTGACTCAAACAACTTTAAAAATATTGCTGTCTTATTTTATGTCTGAAAAAGGAATCCATTTTTATGAATAGAAGTTTTGGATATATATATATATATATGTGTATATATATATATATATATGGGCAATCTACACATATACACACAACTACAAAGGAAATGAAAGAAGGGAAAAGACAGGAAAATAAAGATCACCTAAGGCCCCATTCACCAAAGATAAGTATTTCAAATATCTTGGTTTATTTTGCTTTAATCTTTTAAACAATTTCTTAACCTATTTCTTTCATGAGTCAGAGAATGAGCGAGAGAGACAGCAGCCTCTACAAAGTCCTGATGTCATAATCCACCTCCAGCCTTCATTGAGCATCATGGGCGAGTACGTGCCTCATGTACTTGGGGATGTTTCTGGACTTGAACCAGGAACCTCCCCATGTGGGACTCTCTCGTAGAAGATTGCCGTTTACCACTGCACCATACTATGGCCTCTAGCTTTAGTCTTTTAATATGCAAAGATGTATACATTTTTTCTCTTTTAAATAAAGCTGTGGTTATAATGTATGTATAATCTTTAATATTTTTTTCTTTTTCATTTACTGTATCATGAACATTTTCACATGTCATGATTTTATGTGGTGCTGGGTATTTCATCATTCAGTTCAAATCAGTCTGGTAATACTTACTGAAGCTCATTCTAGATATTTGGGATGCACTGGTTCCCAAACAAAAATCCCTGCCCTGGAGGAGTTTACATTCTAGGGACTTTTGGTTAATATATAATTTATGCAACTAATGTCTTGTAGTTGAAGATTTAGAGAGTTCAGTATTGTAAGTACATAATACTACAATTGGCATTCTGAATTGAAATCCTTTTGCACATTTCTGTTTCCTTTGGAGAAATCTTGAAGACATAAGATCTCTGCTCTTAAAGAGACAGACTTTCCAAAGGTTATTGCCATGCCTATTATACTTTTCATGTGATTATTTGCCATCTGTATATCACTATCAATGAAGTCCCTGGGAATTTTTTTTTTTTGCCCATTTTCTATTTTTTTTTATTTTAAATTTTATTGAGGAAGAGAGAGAGAGAGGATGAGAGAGAGGGAGAGAGATAGGTGTGCCAGTCAGAATTTTGGGCATGCATGGATGTGCCCAACAAATCCACATTAATTTGGGATATAACCCTGAGTCTCCCACATGGTTTTAGCATCACACAATGGCACCCCATCACCTGCCCCACTGTGGCTGTGTCAAGTTTGTTTTCTTTTAATTGTTGAGTTTTGAGAGTTCTTTATATATTATAACTACTAGTTCTTTGTTGGGTATGTGATTTGCAACTATTTTCTTTAAATTTGTGGTTTGTTTTTCTATCTTCTTCATAGGGACTTTGCAGAAAATATAATTTTTAGTTTTGATGAGGTCACAATTGTCGATTTCAACCGCTTTGCCAAGCCTTGCTGGGTGCATGACTTAATAAGGGACCAAGGCACCATTAAAAGTGTTCATTTCCTGAGGATCTATTAAACACCAAGGACTTGTTTAGGGTGCAAGACATCAGGGTGAGAAAAATGTATAGTTTTACTGTCTGATGTGAATTAGACAGTAAAAATATAATTTTACAACTAATTATACAGTTGCAGTGATGAAAAATGCTTTCAGAAAAAAGAGCAGGAATTCTTAGATGGTGTAACAGAAGCTAAAAAGGCCTGCTTTCCTGAAGGAGCATTGATCATGCAAAATGAGAAGAATGAGAAAGAGCTGGCAAAAGAGAGGGGGAGTGAGCAAGGACTACCTTTGGAGTGGGAAGGAGCTTGACATGCTGAGGAGGTGAGGAAGCTGGGGGAAGGGATGGATGGGCAGACATGGCTGCTGGGAGTTGCAGACCAGGCAGACAGGCTCCATAGACTTCGGTGGGAATTAGGATGTGATCCTGAGAGCAATAGGAGCCAATAAAAGGTTTCAGTGGATGAAGGGCCTTGTGAACACTTTATTAAACTTGGCAAAGGATAATGCCATGTCCTTTGTTATATAGAAACCTCAAGTCTGCATTCATCTGAATAGGAAGTTAGATACTTCCTTAGACTAGGGGTGGACTTACAGATCTCAAAGTCTAGAACGCCTTATTTTAAAAAATCATTTTCAGAACGCCCACTTTATGTCTAGGATATACAAAATGTGCTCATACAAAAATGGCCTTGATGGTGAGGGAGATAAAAATGCCTCAAGGAAAAGAAAAAAACAGCTCTAGAGCGATCAGATGTGCTAAGTTAGACAACAGCAAGAACGGCCAGAGGTCTGGGGTGTAGTGGACATGCACATCAGGAACTAGAACCCTTCTGTTTGCTATTCTCTGCAGCCGGCAGGCTTTGCGTAATAGCAGGGAGCTTAATGGTGGGACGGATGGGTAGAGGAGTGAGAGAGGAGGACTGACTTTGGCTGGGCAATTGGCATGAAAGGGCACATGGCATTTGAACATGCCATAAAACCAGGTTGTTGCGGTGTTGCTTTCTCCAGTTTGCTCTGTGTTTAGGGGCCATTTCTGAGCACCCCTGACTAAGCAAAATTCTGGGAATTCTTGGGAAATCACTCACCCTCATCCATGTAGGATGAGAGTTGCCAGGCTAATGGCAGTTTTAGGCTGTGGTGAGAAAAAAAGATAAAAGAGGAAGAGAAATAGGACTTTCAAAGCATGCTATGTGCTCAGAATTTTCATTTTGTAACACTTTTGGCTCTTCCCTGGTGGCCTGATCTGTGACACGTGTAGAGACGGGCTGCTGGTGTAGAGAGTGTCTGGGACCTGAGCCATGTCGCAGAAAGGTGTGTTAAAAAGAGGAGGATCATGTTTTGCCGGCGCTTCCTGTCTCACTCCAGGATGTCACCAGCGCTGTGAGAGGCCGTCCCCTCTCAGCTCTACGGCATTCTCGCGTGATTTGGCAGCGTCCTGCTGCCCCTGCCCCACTCCCTCAATGGAGAAGATGGGTATTTGGAACCAGCATGAGCTCCTCCAAGGCTCTGCACCCACTGAGTTGGCTCTTTGTGGGGGCGGAAGGGAATAGGCCAGTTGTAACACCAGCTGTCAGCACACAAACTGCTTAATTTCAGAATCATGCCACAGACAGAATTAAAAACACCACATGAGTTAAAGTGAGCTACAGGAACAAAGAGAAGAATTTCTGACAGAGAGCAGAGTGACAATGTGTAGGATGCTCTCAGGGCCCTGGGAGCCCTAGAAGAGGGTCTCTGTCACTGATGCCCAAGAGGCCTCTTGGGCTTTGAATGATTAAACACGTACCCCTTAGTTTTCTGCCTTCCCCCATTTGAGAATAACCAGTGTCTGTGGGTATGTCAGACTCACTTTTTCCCTTGCTGGTCTGTTGTGTGAAATCTGGCAAATTGTTGACTCAAGGTTGCTGCAGTTCCACTTTTTTTTCCCCCTATGTAGAAGATCTGAGAGGTGGGAAGGAGAAGAATGCTAATGCCCTCGCTGCCTGCCTCCCTAGAGGAGGGAGCTGAGTGTTTCCTCCCTGCCTCTCAGACTGCCCCTCCACGTGTTAGGATGTTCGGCACGCAGCTACAAGTGGAGTGGCCTGGAAAACGTTTAGATATTCCACTTTACTATTATATATGTTTTTAAAAGTAGACACAGCTTCAGATGAAATGCAAAACAGCAGCTCTGGGTAGCAGCAGCCCCTCTCCCTGTCGCTGTAGTTGGGACGTGTCTGAAATGCCTAATGGCAAAGGGAGGCTAGAGTCACCCAGGTGGACTTGCAGAGTTTCCTTTCATCAGCGGGGTGGGAGTGTCATGCCTCTGTGTCCAGAATGAATACTTCCTCTGGCACCCCATGCTCTTCTGACACTTCACACTTCTCCCTGGGCAGGTCCCTGGCCACTCTGCCATCTCGATGTTCGTTTTGTGGGCATTCGTGTGTACCTGTTCTAGACCTCCCAGATCTATTTGGTTCTTGGGGAGACCGAAGTATGAGGGGATTTCAAACTGTTTGTGGAAAATGGAATTAGAGTTCGAGTTTACTTTGGTGCAAGCTGTTTTGAAATCTGCACATAGATTTTTCATAATATGCATTTTTCCATGAACTTTGGAAGACCCCCTTGTAAGACATAGCCCTTGGTTATCTGTCCCCATGCCTCTCCTTCCTCCTCTTCTGGGTGGACTGTGAGCATCTCAAGGGTCAAGGTAATGCCATTCCTCTCCACAATTCAGCCCCTGGTACAGTGTGCACCCAGATGTACATTGAATTGGAAAATGGTGCCAGGAATGCTCATCTTTCTTCTTTCCTCTTTTCTTTTCTTCCTTGCCACCGTCTTGGGTTCAACATTATCCTTTAGCCACTCATTCTGAGCCATTCACTTTGCCTGGCACATTGTCAAATGTAAAGGCTGCCAGGAGTAGCCAACACAGCTGCCTGGGTGATGCGGTCAACCTGGGGTGTGTGTCTTGGGGTGTGCGGCTGCCTTCACCATAGATAAGATGTCTGCCCATGCTGGGACCACCTTAGTACCTGTGGCCTGCTAAGCTTCCCAGCTATGGTAGGCAAGAGAGTGGGAGGACTTAAGACCCATGTCTTCCCCCAGCCTACTAGGTTGGTTTATGCATATCATAGTCTTGAGGGATTTGATGCCCATCCAGATTTACTAATCAGGAAAATATCTAGATGGTGAGCCAGATGCTCAGATTTTTAGCCAATAGAGCTTTGTTTAGGTGGGAGAGTCACAGGTGGACACAAAAGTCGCAGCTCCTGACAGGAGAGCTCGGGTTTACACACCATGGTTGAAACATATTTCTGACCCATTTCTTGCTCCAGTCCTTCAGCCAGAGATGGGTTCTGCAGCATGTCTATCCAGGTACTATCCAGTGTAGACCACTAAACTCACTTCCGAGTTCTTCTTTGTCTTTATCTTATCCCTGGAAAGGAGGGGAAGTTGGAGAAGATGCAGGGGTGTGGGGCTGGGAAAGCAGGCATTTTAGTTTTTATTGGGCTTTTAGCTTGTCTTTAGGGGCAAATCACCCCAAGGCAGTGCTCTGGCTTTGACGCCTGGAGCCTGGCTCCTGGCTAGGGCAGGGGCTTGTCCTCTGTAGTCTCTTTCCTCGCTCTCAGCCACATGGGCACCAGCTCAGGCTCTGAGCTTCTGCCTTCTCTCTCCAGGGAGACGCTTCCAGGAATTCTCACCTTCCCCAAACCACTAGGGGAAGCTCCCCTTCCTTGCTGCATTTGACTTGATGACACGGCTTCTTCCTCTTTGCAGCTCAAAACAGAGAAGTACACTGAAGAGGAAAACTTATTTTTTTCTCTCTTCACTCTGGAAGCCAGCCTTGATCCGAATGTTCCTATAGCAACATTAATTCTCCCAAGTTGCACCTACTGTATAATAAGTTATATATATAGAAGACCTACTGGGATCCAAATACCCCATATGTGCAAGCGAATGAGTTAATGCTGCCGTGAGAATTAGCAATGTTCCATTTCCTGATTTTCTGCCTTTAAAGTTACAACCTGTGTTTGCTCTGGATGCGGGGTTCGGGGAGCCGTGGATGTGGGTGCTATTCAGGCAGGCACCTACCTTTATCACAGAGTGCACAGTGCCGTGGAGAATTTTTGAATCTTGAGATGGAAATAAGCTTGAGGATGCCAGTGTCCTTCCAAGGCACCACGGAACTTTTCCTCGAGCTCAGCTCTGGCTGTCTTGGCCTCCACAATTACCTGGCAGGGAAGCTCCACAGCAGAGAAAGAACTGGGTAAGACTTACAGGTAGATGGGAGGCAGCCAGGTCCAGGGGCTTAGACCACTGAGTCCTGTGGGTAGGGAATATGTAGGTGACTGTAGGCCAATGCTTTGTCCCCTTTCCTCATAGGTGAGTGGGAAAAATGTAAATCGTTTGGCTCTTGCTTATATTGGCAGGTTATGTAGTGTGAGTAAGAAAGCAATGGCCAAGATGGTAGGAAAGATGACGATGGATTACACGGGGAGCCTTCTCATGCACCAGGCGTGGTGCTCAGCACTTTCTATGCAGCGCCTCGTCTGCTCTTAGAACGAGCCTGCAATGCAGGTTTGGTGATTGGCTCCCATTGGACAGATGAGGACACTGAGGTTCAGATTCAGCAAGCCAGTGATGTAGGTGCTGGAGTCAGAGCTCTCAAGCTCTCCTAGTAACACCCCAATCCAGCTTGCTCTACCACATGCCAACTAGGGGTCTGCAGACCTGGTGTGATCCCTTGGCCTGACTCAGCCTTTTAAGCCTCACCTTGCTTGGGTCGTGGAGCCCCTAGTTTGGCTTAAATGCACAGATGGCAGCAGAGGGGACACTCTGAGGCAGGTGGTGAGGGGCATGAGGAGAGTCCCGGGGCCTCCTAGAACACATTGTGTAGCTGGTTGCTCTGCACTCCAGAGCCAGCTAGGGTGTCCGTGCTGCGCTGTGAGGTGTGGCTGGCTGTGAGTTGGTGGGGAAGGAGATGTGAGCTTGGTTCTGAATTGACCTTCTTTCTTGGGCTCACCATGGTTCACCTGCCCACCAGCATAAACATCATGGGAAACCAGTAGTCTGAGATCAGTGAGGACTGACTCACAGTGTCTTAGATGTGCTCGGTGGGGCAGTGCCCCAAGGAGCTGGGGTGACTGCACCACCCCCTTGAGTATCATTTCTGAAAGTGGCACCTTGTTAGCCTGGGGATGGGCAGAAAGGAGGTGAAGAGTGAAAGGACTGTCCAGGGGTGAGGTTGGCCACCTGCCTTGAGTCTAGGGAGGGACAATGCAAAGAAGGGAGGACCGTGTGTTTCCTGGGAAACTATGGGTGACTCTGCTCCTCAGAGGCTGACACAAGGATGACTGAGTGTGTATATGTGTGTGTGTGTGTGTACCTGTATTTGTGCAGTTTGCATGCCCACACATGCACGTGGATATCTGGATATGCCCCGAGTGGCAGATCCACTGTCTCTCATCGTCCCTGCCCTTGTGGCCCTCAGGTAGGCCTTTAGTTGGGTTAGGAGCTTCAGGCTTCCAGCTTGACCTCTGGCTGGGCCTTCATCAACTGCCAGAGGGTGCTGCCCTTCAACCTGCCGCCTGTATACCAGAGGGAGTAGAGTTATTTCAAAACTCCTAAGAATGACCTTAAAATCGGTGGGTGAAGAGTCCAACTCATTTCTGTCTGTTCTTTCCTTCCTGCATTTAATGAAAGGCCTTTTCTTGCTCTGCCCACAGTTGAGGGATACCCTGAAGGGGTGTAAAACTCAATAGACACTCACAGAGATTAAAAAACCCCTCTAAAAGTTCTTGGTTCTAAACCTTCTTTTATGGCTCCATATGGGAGTGTTCCTGGAAAGCTATTTTGGGAAATGAAATGGTCCATTTGTCCCCTTGTAAAGTTGAGCTGAGCCCCAGGAGCCCCTGAGCTTCTGCAGGTACCTTTGGCTCTTCTACCCTGCAGAGGATTGGGCACAGCAGTGCATGAGGGGGCAGAGAGGTGGGATAAATGGGCTCAACTGGGGGGCCATAGCAGGCTGTTCTGGGGCCTCCAATGCTTGGGCTGGCCACCCTACATAATTACCCACTCAGGCCAGCTTACAGCATCCTTCCATGCCAGCCCAGAGGCCTACCCACAGTGAGATACATGCTACAAAGTGTCCAACTTGTCAGTTGTGTGGGGTAGCCCCAGGTCCCTCTCCACTGACATTAGCACTGAGATGACAGGTCAGGAGTCTCATGACCTAGTGGGGGTACAGGGGATTGATTGGTGGCTGGGGTATAGGCTGAAGCTCTCACATGGATTGTGTCCATACCTTCCTCACGCCAACTGGGCAGGGTTCTCAGGATAGCACAGCTGAACACAGGGAAATGCAAGTCAGTTCTTGACCTCAGGGACTCAAAAATACATTAGTCTGCTAGGGCTGCCATACCAAAGTACTGCAAACTGGGGGAGCTTCTACAACAGAAATGTATTTTTTCACAGTTCTGGAGACTGGAAGTCCAAGATCAAGGTGTCAGCAGAGTTAGTTTCTTCTTTTTTAATTTGCTAGAGGGCATATGTGCTCACGAGAGAGAGAGAGAGAGAGTGGGGAAGCACTTCCTATGAAAAATAGCCACATCATAATCTCTTCTCCATTTCTCTTTTTTTTGGGCAGGCAAGCATACATGCCTGGCATATTTTTTAAGCCACCAGGTCTGGAACTCAAATTGCGCAGTCAGCCTTGTGGGCTCCAGCTGACTTAACCACCATGTCACCAGCTGGCTCTCTTCTTTTTTTAGACAGGGTTTCAGTATGTTGTCCAGGCCATCTTTGAGCATGCAATCCTCTTGTTACAGCCTCCTCAAGTCACTGGGATTAGAGGTACGTAACACCACACTGGGCCTTTCAGTTGGACACGGGGCACAGCATTTCAGCAGCATAGGCCACCATGGCTAGGCCAGGACTGGTTTCTTCTGAGGTCTTTCTCCTTGGCTTATAAATGGCCACTTTCTTCTTGTGTTCCCATGTGGTCTTCTCTCTGTGTCTGTGCCCTGATCTCCTCTTCCTAGAAGGACAGCAGTCATATTGGATTAAGGCCCACTCTGATGGCCTCACCTGAACTTTGTCACCTCTTTGAAGACCCTGTCTCCAAATATAGTCGTCACATTCTGAGGTACTAGGGATAAGGACTTTAACATATGAATTTGGGGAGGGGAAGTGATTCAGTGCAGAACAAAAGACTTAGAAGAAGGCAAGGTAAAATGAAGATTGCCAACCCACTCCCTCAACCTTGCAGCCAGTTTCCTCTGAGAGGAAGGAATGGAAGATGGAGAGTCAGGAGAGAGTCAAGAGAGCCTAGAAACTTCTGAGGGCCCCGTTACTCTTCTTTCCTCTATTCTCCCTTCCTTTTTATATCCCTTCCCCCTTCTTTTCTCTATTCTTCTTTTTTTATTAATTGCTAGAGGGCAGATGCACTCATCAGAGAAAGATGTGAGAGAGAGAGAGAGAGAGAGAGAGAGAGAGTGAGAGAGATCCACTCCCCTAATGGGCCATAACCATCACAATCTCTTCTCTTCCATGCCTCCATACTGTCAAGATTTTGGTCATGTATACACATGTGCCCTGCATGGTTTTTAAGTCTCCAGGGTTGGGATTTGAACTGTGATCAGTTATGTGGGATCAGACTCCTTTTACCACTCATTAGTCTATGAGGAGGCCCCTTCCCCCCCCCTTTATCAGACAGGTGCTGGGCAAGTCGACCACTGAACATATTGAGCTCTTCACAGACCCAGATTCCCCCCTCCAGGGTATTGGTCCTCTACCTGGTAATACGACATGCTAACCTGCTTTTCGTGTCTCTCTTCACCCTCTTGCGACATCCACTGCCTCATAGCGCTCCTCCTAGTGTGGTGGGCTTCATGAGAAATGGCTACTCTTTCAGGTCATAGACTTGTTGTGTCACTGAGGCCTCCTGGAAACCCAGTGGCTGAGCCCATTGTTGATTAATGCAGCTTATTAAGAAAAAAATATTGCAGACCCTCCATCATAAATAATCATATTATAAAATGATATAAAACTTAATAACATTTACTGAGTTCTTCTCAGGCACTATGCTGAGGACTTTTCCTTGTATTATTTCATTTAATCCTCATAAACACTCTGTAGAGAAGATAGTAATATTCCTGACTACAGATCTTACAGAAGTAGATTGAAACTACTTTAAATCAGCTTTTATACTAATATGTAACTGAGCCAGGTTTACAAATGAAATGCAAACAAAAGCATAAAACCAGCATAGTCTCTACTGAAGCTTCCCGTGAAGACCAGAGCCAGGCAGAAGATTTTGTCTTTGTCTCCACTTACGTAGGCAGATGACCCCAAATTCTGAGTGAGCCTGCACAGCCTCCCATGGCCAGCACTGCCTCCTTCTTCTCCATCTTTCTGGAATCCTGGTGGGCTCTGCTTGTAACTCAGACAACGTCCTGCAGAGGAGGGTCCAGCTCACTGTTGCCTGGGGTCCCTCAATCCGGGAGACTTTGCTGTGCTCCATTCTGTATGTGTTCATGTGCTGCATGCACAGGTCTGTTGTAGGAATAAGGAGCAGATTGAGGAGGTGATGGAGGGCTAGGAAGACAAGGATATGGAGGAGTTGCAAGGCCCAGAGGAAGGACTTAGGTGCCTAAGCTCATGTTGGGCCTGAAGGGGAGGTGTCTGGGAGCCAGCCTGTTACAGGCATTATGAACTCAGTCTACATACTCTCGAAGGAGCCTGGACACTTTCTCCCTTTCCTGCAAGAAGCCTGTTCCAGCAGTAGCTGGGACCATTTTCATCTGCCACGTAGTTGCTGCCTGTCTGTTCATCTGCTCATCCATCCATCCATCCATCCATCCATCCATCCATCCATCCATCCAACCACCCAACCAACCAAGAGATTGCAGAATGGGCTCCCCCAGTTACCCCACTGCCCTTTCTCTGAGGGAGTATATGTGATACCAAGTTCAGAATAGTTTCTGCTCCTGAAGCTGGCAGGGTCCAAGATTAGGCTGGTGAATCCAGCCGGTGCGACCAATTTATTGTCATTACTGCTTGGTAATTAACACTCTCACTGCAGCTCCAGGAGCAGAGGCAAGAGACTGAGGGAACATTTTAATCTGAAATCTAAGAGCACACAGACAAGAGTGGCATGGCAAGGCTGGGCTGCAACGGACATATTTATCGTCCGAGACTGACCATCCAGCCAGTCAGTTCTGTTCGTCACTTCAGATGGATAGTGAATCGCTCTCTGTTTTTATTATTTCAATTCCTGTCCTTCATGGGGTTGTGGTGAATTAGCTCAGTGCCATTTTCTAAAATATCAAGCATTTTTATACATTAGGTATAGTGAATGGCAAATACTTGATGTAAAGTCTGCAGTTTTACTCCATAACCAGATTGTAAAATATGAACTGAATTAATCATAACTGCGAAGACTAATGGTACGTTTTCTCTTATTTTATCTTTAGTGCCTTTCAGATCATGTTTTAAAACCTTCCACGTCTGGCGTTGGGAACGCAGCCGCGGCTTGCTGGTGAATAGCAAGAGGCAAAGGTCAGACCGGAGGCTGCGCAAATATTGTGTGCTGGATTTATTGTTTTAATTAAGAGCGTGGCAGTTCATCATAAACTGTTTATGGCGTTTCTGCACAGTGCAGCATTTTGAAATCAGCTGTTTTAATGAAAACATAATGTCATATCTGTCAAAGTTCTAAATATTTTGAAAGTGAAATATGGAAACAAGAACTTTAATTCTAGGTTTACTGAGATTAGCTCATTGAATTGCTTTTAAATCCCTTAAGAGGGTCACATCATGGGGACCGCATG
The DNA here is from genome assembly GCF_000334495.1 of Tupaia belangeri chinensis. Taxonomy (NCBI): domain Eukaryota; kingdom Metazoa; phylum Chordata; class Mammalia; order Scandentia; family Tupaiidae; genus Tupaia; species Tupaia belangeri. The sequence continues at coordinate 2,714,210 of NW_006205257.1, forward strand.
GTTTTTCTGTAGGTGACAGAGGAAAAAAAAATTCAAGAAGGTTCTCAAGCTGGTTATTTAATAGCGCAAATACCAGTTGAAGGTTAATGTATCGAAAAACAAAACCATTATGGTTGGCATTGGGGTTTTAGATTAAAGATACAATAATGGGTGTGCAGGGGCCTTGATGCCGACTTGTTCGGGGAGGCCTAATTGTGCCGAGAGGGAGCCCAGAGCCTCTCAGGGCAGGAGAGAAATGGATCCACCCTTGTCCTTTTCCGGTGGTGAAGCCTCAACGTTGCTGTGTTTGCAACTAATTATTTATAATGACCTCAAAGATGATGGGGTTTCGTGGACTTTTCAGGCTGAGCAGTTTGCAATCCCAGTAATTCCCTCTCATGGTCGCTGGGCATCTGTGTAGACATGTCAGCCATTCTTGGTTACATTTGTTAGGGAGTCGGATAAAATATTTGTCTAATCTGGAAATTGTATTTTTAGCTGTACTTTCATTGGAAACAGAAATTAAGCTTGTCATTAGATGCTGGGCCACAGGAGTTGACTGAACAGGGTAATGTATGTTATATTCTGTGCTATACTTGGTCAAGTTTCATATATATCGTATTCCACATTATTTTATTAACTTTAATATCTGCACTTCCTATTACCAGACATGCCCCTCATTCAAAGCACAGAGGCGCAGTTCTCTAATCAGAAGTGACAGGCTATATACTTTCTCTCAGCCATTACTCGGTAGCCTAGAGCAAAGAACTCTGTTTCCTTGAAAATGTTTTGAATTGGGTTATTTTTATTGAAGTATTAAAGTAATTCTTCAGATTTTAGGCTATTATTTAAGTACTTTTGGGAGAATACAATAACCTCCGGATTCTATAGGCTTTGTTACTTTAACAATCTGAGCCGCTAAATGCATCTTTTTAATGCTGGTTATATAAGTGTCTCGGAACTCATCTGACCAGCGGAAGCTAAGAGCATTCAGGTAATTATAGAAAATTAGTAGGTTAAATTAGTTTAGGAAAGCACAAAAGTATAATATTAAAACTGCTCGCAAAATATAGACTCTGCTTGCCAGGTTTTCAGTGACAAATGAGCATTTCTAATAATTTTATCTTTGTGTTTTATGATTTGGTTGGAATAGTCAAAGAGACTGGTAAGAAAGCAGAACTGGGCATTGGTGGTGTCATCTAAGAATGAAGCAATGATTTCAATAATAGCTCGAATCCCTGCCATGGTGTTGGAGGAGGTGGCAATGGCAAATGCCAGACTTGGACTTGAGGGCGTTGGACAAGATACCCTGCGGTTGTATGGCTCTGTTGTGGGCTGCTTCTGGAGGTTGCAGTTCAAGCTATGAAGAGGGTTTCACGGGCTCCATTCTGGAGTGGCTCCATTTCATCAACAGTTATAAAGAGGAAACTATCCACAAACACACCCTGTGCCAACTTGCCAATGACACTTACACGGGCACAGGTCCGTTGTGATTTGGCTGCCTAGTGATGAGTATGTCACTGAAGCTGGAGTAAGAGAAATGGATCTCACTGAGCACTCAGTACCCAGGAGCCACAGTTCTTGGCCTGTCAGTGTATGAAATCCTCTCCGTTTTGCCATCAGACAGGAGAGGCCCAAAGAGCAAACATCGTCTACCCAAGTCCAAGTATACAAATGGCAGAGTTGAGGATGGAACTCACATTCAAAGCCAAGATCCTTCCACGTTGCCCTGCCAGCTCCATGTGAACCCAGCAAGAATGGTCCCATGAATAGATGGCCATGGTGGCATGAGGGTACTGCAATGCTCCATGATGCTGAAGCCACACAGGAAAGTCCCAGGTTCATATCACAAGGTCTCCCTGTACACCTTAGCCATGTGTGCACGCTGCTGACTCTCTGGCTAGCTGAGGATGGGGTTGGAGAGCGGCATGAAGACCCTGTTCAGGCTGCCTGTCTCTGTCTCTCATGGAAACAAAACAAAAACAAAAACAAAAACAAACAAACAAAAACTTATAAAAAGGAAAGACTCCATCTCTGTTTTTTCCTTTTTGTCAAATTTCAAGATGGTTTTGTGGTCATTTCTAATGCGACCAAGTATCGAGCAGCCTTTAAAAAGAAAAGTTTGCAATATCTGGCTAACCGAAAAAACAAACCAAGAACATTAACATTATACCAGTGGAAAAAATGGATGGACCCTGTGGCTCTTCATAAATCCATTAGAATAAACTTTTGAATGTGGAAAAGGGAACAAGATGAACTATGTGCTAAGTGCAAATTGAAGGCTCTGGTAGGGGATATCAGCTGTAAGGTGTCCTGGAATAGTCAGGATTCATTAAAAAAATTCTAACCAATAAAATAGAGTAAGAACTGGTAGAAATAAAAAGGGATGTGCAGATCACCAGAAGAGATGTCAGAGCAAATGTAAATTTGAAAGCAGAGTGATTTCCAAAGCAACCAGCTAGACATCGGATGGAACTGAAAGGGTGTCACCAAGTGGTGACACCCTAGATTGTCTTTGAACCTGTCACAACACACTGAAATGCTGGTCAAATAGCTCTTGTTGTTATTTCCACCAGCTCAGGTGTGCAGTAATGTGTAGTTTGCAAGTGGGTAGTTTTAGATCTTCATGGTAATTTGTGAGACTGGCATTATTACCCCCATTTCACAGATCTGGAAATTAAATGTCCTCAGTCACTTAGCCCAAAGAATCTAGTTAAAGTGAAATTAGTGATAGAAAAAGGTAGCAAACATATAACACAAAGCAGTTTAGGAAAAGTGCACCCTTTATTAAGCATTCTGCTTGGGGATTGTCTTTCTATCATTTTGGCTGAGTGATTAAGTGACTATTTGCCCCATGTGAAATGATCTGTCACCTGATGCAGAGAGAATGATGTTCACCAGACAATCTCTCTGTTCTCTCCAAATTTCCCAGCTTGCTTACAAATAAATTGGTGTGCTTTAATCTGGCCAAAGGGCTGCTTCTAGCAAAAGCATGGACGCATGTGTGTAGGTTACCATGGCCCTCTTGCTTTTTCTGCCCAGGCAATCCCAGAGACTTTGGGTTGAGATGCAGGAACCACAAGGTCAGGAGAGCCTGATCACTGAGACCTATGGAATGCAGAACAACTGCTCTTGACTCTCAGCAGGTTTCATGAGAGCAAGAAATGAACATTTGTTGTGTTAAACTACTGAGATTTTTGGGGCTTGTTACAACCGCAGAAGCCTGTCCTTTCCTGACTTACTCATCTCTCCAGGCACTTGCTTTGGACATTCCTCCACGCATCCCAGGTCCACAAGGGACAGCTCTTTTTCCTCTTCTATCTTTTTTTTTTTTTTTTTTTGAGAGATTTTTGCTATAGGGCGCGTGCGCTCGCCAGACAGACAGAGAGAGACATAGAGATAGGAAGCGAGAAATCACCCCTCAGGGGGGATGGTCACGCCGCAATCCCTTCTCCTCCATTCTCCTCTCGGGATCTTGGGCACACACACACACGCACCCGGCGTGAGTTTTAAGCCACTGGGTCCGGGACACGAACTGCGGTTGACTACGTGGGAGTCCAGCGACATAGCTATTACGCTAACTGCTGGTTCCCACCTCTTCTATCTTTTTGACTTCCCAGCCTTTTTGGTGTAGCTTGGGAATGACTGACTCTCCATGAAGCCATTTGTGATCTTTGTATTAGGGACACAGAATAAAATTGAATTGTATTGTCTGTGTAGATGTCACCATTGGCTTCTCCTTGCTGAAACTGACTGTAACAAGTGGTTGGAGTTTCCACTGGAGAGTAATTTGTATTTATTTGAGCTGCCACAAACTCCTTATTTAGTTTGCATAAACTACCCAGGACAGAAGAAGAATCTCCCTGGACCCTGTTTATCTTGTAAAAGTGGAGCTTATTCTGGAAGGTGGATCACTTGTTACATGGACCTCTGGAACTCCATCCCTTTTAGCGATGAATAATCAGTCATCAGGAGAGGGGATTAAAAAATAGATTTATTGCTATTTCTAAAAGTCAGAACTAGAGGATGAGTAAACACAACAACAGATGTATAAGAACGTAAGTAGAAACACTATTTTACAATAACATGTACTGAAACACATTTATGTACTGGAAACTATGAAAAATAGCTCTCTTTAAATGATTGAACGTTGGCTGTCTCTTATACACAGTTGAGTTTGCAGTGAGATAACAAAGATGCTCATAGCTCTGTTGGCCCTTGTGAAAACCCTTCCTCAAAACCTTCTGGAATGTTCCATGAAGCAGTTTATGGTTTAGGAAGAAGAAGAGGTTATTTTCAGTGTACATGTGTATTGTTCTGTCTTTCCATCTTCTGTACACATGTGAAATAATTACTGTGGTTCAGGGAACCCTATGGCCAGCGTCAAGCAAGAAGGTCCCCTGGAACAAGATGATGGCATTCCCTTCTGGAGGAAAAGGAGAGCTGGCCTTCTCATGAAGAAATTGCTCTCTTGGGAGAACTCTTAAGAAGGCTCTGGATAACTCACTTTGGTTTGGTATGGGGATACAAGGCATCAGTTGAAGAAAAGTTGGTTTTCCAGTTTTGGCCTTTAGCGAAGGCCTCCTCAGACAGGCTGTGTGGTTGGCTGGATTTGATACACAGGAAAGGATTATAATAAAAGCCACCAGTTCTATCGCTACATCTAGACATACTTCACAGTCCTTGGAAGTGGGTGACTTTTTGCAATGTCTTAAAAAAAAGAATTGATTGGAAGAATTTTACCTCAGGGTTTTCAAGAACCCTAAAGATCAAGATGGTTTGAAGTTGGTGGAGCAAGCTTTTGGAGTGACATGGTGGCCCAGAGTTTGTAACAGCTACATGAGTCACAGCAGCGTAGAAATGAAGAGCCAGCTGACCAGTCCAGTCAAGTCCATACAATAGGGATGAGTATTTTTTCCTGGAATTAGCCTCTTTGTAAAGGCATCCATCGCCATCTTGGTGTCTGGGTGACTGTGTGGTCTTCTTTAATTTACTCTATCCCAGTGACTGGAGAATTATAAAGGCACAACGTGATTTAGAATGAGGATAGATTTGAGGACTTAGGTTTCAGAGACCTTGAATACAAACAAATCTCTCTCTTATATTCACTTTTGGGCATGGCTAGGATATTGGGGGTCTGGTTTTTACAACCCTTCTCCCTCTTCATCATGCAATTAGCCAAATGCCTTTCCTTATGTAATGATCTGAATGAAACTTAGATGTTGTTGCAATAGTCCCCTCAGAAAAAATGACACAGTCTACAATATTTGGAAGAGAGGAGTAAAATGCATAGCTTATAATCTTGGTTGTGTGTATTTCAAATCACAAACACGTGTGCTTATCTGTGTGTGTGTGTGTGGTTGCACACGCACATGTGTGATGCCTGCATGTAATTGCCTGCTTTGGAAATCTATGACAGAAAACTAAGATCGCCCAGGTGTGCCCTCGTTTTACATAGGTTGAACCTCTGCTTTTAGTACCGTTGAACTGTCTATCTTTTTCTCTTCCACAGTGGCATTGAACAACCTCCATCGTAATGCAATATTAAGGACTGCATAATTAGCCACCTTAATAAATTTTTCCAAGATGGATAGGCAATGTTTGGCTTTCTTCGGAAGAAAATGTTCCTCTAACAGTATTCTGTGGGAAGCGATGAAGAGAACAATGAGCAGAAATATCTGGAAATATATTAAGATATATGTGCATATATTGGACATTAGCACCATACACTAAGCATATTGGGAATATGCTTCAAAATATTTCAAACATTGTTGACCTTTGTTATATAATCCCGGGCTCGGGAAAACATATTTGCATAGACTTAGCAATATATTGTAAATAACTACATAGGACAGTGTGTATTTTTCCTTAAGATGCAGTATTATAAGCAAGACATTAAATTATGCCTATCAGACAAAGCAGCCGGATCTCTACATTTTTTTATAGCACATTCTATTGGGAAGACATCCCTGCTTCTAAAAAGCACATGCATTAACTGCCTGATTCATGTGGTGACATGTGGCATATCCAAATGCGTTATGGATCTCTCAGGAATAAAAACAACATAGCAAAACCATCACCTTGGGATGTTCATTGAGTGAATATTTTACAGACACACTCCTTTTATATTTATATAATAATTTAGTGTTATGACAAATATTTTAGCCGAGTTGGCAGTTTTTCTTTTTTATAATGGTATTATATTTGTGAGCCTATTAAGTGCATATGGGATAAACTACAGAAAAAAGTATTTTTCATAATTCCTCAGGGTGCTTGTAGCAAAAAAAAAAAAATTCTACCAAACATATTGGTTTAGAAAAATGTTAATAAAAGGTCAAGCAGAACTTTCCGATGCTTAGCATGACAGCCATGGCAATTTTGAGGTCTTGTTTTTTGAACGGAATATCATGGAGACATGGGGATTTATGGGGCTTTCAATGAGAAAGCGGTACCTAACGTCCTTTCTGAAAAGGAGACTGACCCTTTCGGCAGGGCTGGTGAGTTTTTTACATAGAATCAAAACAAGGTTGTTTCCTCCTCCTCATCCATCTGGCCTCCACAATGAGGCCAGGCTCTTTTCTTGCTTGGTCTGGGGTTCCCAGGAGCCGATGGTGCAGCGCCTGCTGGTATCAAAGGCTGGGCATGGGCATCTTCCCAGCTGGGTGTCTTTCTAGGGGCCAGGAGAGTGAATGGTGAAAACTTGGGGTACTTTCCCCTCTGGGGCAGAGAGCACAGCTGCATCTCCAAACTAGAGGGGAACAATGAGGTGTATGCGAGGATAGGATGATGCCCATGCACAGAGGAGGCGTGCTGGGCAAGGCT
>NW_006205257.1:2721099-2735453 GCF_000334495.1 Tupaia belangeri chinensis
CCCTCTCATACTGTTTCTCTTGCCCCTGGGAGGTCAGGAGAGAAAGGGAGAAATTCTGAATTTCTTCATCTCTCTTTTTCTCTTTTTCCTTTCAAAGAACTTATAAAACTACAAAAATAGAGCATGGCTATTTGAGGATTTTTATTTAGCAGTTGCTTGCATTTTAGCATGTTTTAGGCAAACCCATACACTGTGATTCCGACTGGCCTCAAATTAAACTTCCTTGAAATAGAAATGTTCTGTGTGAAGAAGTGGACAGAGAGCAACTGTCTTGGAATAGCTCCAACCTGGCTTCCAGGGGCAGCAGCCCAGGCGCCAAGTGCCTGGAATGGCAGGACATGCCCCTCCCAGGGTTCCGGGGTTCCTTGTGAACAGGTGAAGAGAAGTCAGAGGAGCCACAGGAAATGGGTCTCATGTTGTCTCAGGAACTGCCTGATTGCTCTGTGGGTATCCACGGCAGCCTGCCAGGTCCAAACTTCATACAGCTTTTCACAAAGGAAAAGTTGGTGTTGTGTGAAGTCTAGGTCTGACTCCAATCTGAGGGAAGGTGGGGGCTTTAGGGTGGCCATGGTTGGTTTTAGCTGGGAGACCCAAAGGGCTGGGACCAGACGCCTGTCGTGGCATCTGAGCAGAGAATAGCTCTCAGCATGGCTTTCTGGGCTATTTTCCATCTATGATGTTGATTCTGGTGTTTCCTGGACACCTCTACCATGTGCCAAGCTCTAAGCTGGGTGCCAAACACCAGAACACGAGGGAAGCACGCTACCTACGCTCTCATGGGGCCACAGATGAATTCTAGCTCCGCCCGGAAGGTTTAATGACCATGGGGGCTGGTGCAACAAGGACAGAGTACTCAAAGTGCTCCGTCCTCTGAGAGTGCGAAAGCACCCCATCGTGCTGTGCAAAGCCAGAGCCTGTCTTGATTTAGCATTCTGATCATTTATTCATCCTGCTTTTTTAAAAAATGCATTAACTGTGATTTTTGGAGAAAATCGTTAAGGTTTTTGGTGTCCGGTGTGAGAATGTGAGGTAGGAGCAGTGTGGTGTTGGGAGCCGAGTGAATTCCTTCTAGACTCGGGATAGTTCACAAATCTAATTACCTCCCCCAAAGGGCGTTTTCACCTCCTACCTGCAGCTTCCTGCGGAAGCACAGTGGCCCTCCTCCATGCCTCTCCCCTGTTCTCAGAGGCCAGAGCAGAAGGTGGCAGGCAGCCTCACCGTCTAGGACATGTTCTGGGTCACTCCCGGGGCTGGTGCTCCCCATGGTGTCTCTTGGATGGACTGAGGTCCACTCTGTGGTTCTTACGCTAAGCAGCTTGCAGAGGTGAGGTCAGCTTCTCTAGGCCACCAGGAGTAGCCTGGCTCAGAGGGTGCTCATTAAACATCCCTCTAGGACCACCCTTGAAGGTGAAGTGCTGCCAGGTGAAGGGCGTATTCTATACACCGGAAGTTTGAGACCTGTTCCGCTCAGGGTGTGTCCCCGGCCTGCCCAGTGTTGTGAGCCTCTGCCACTCTCTGCCCTGCTCAGCTCCCAGAGCTCTGTAGGGGCCACACAGTGCAGGCTTTGATCCTACACTCGCTGCCTCCAGGGCTTCCCCACTGTGCCACATGTCTTCTTTCTGCAGACTGAATGTGAGCTCCGTGGGCAGGGGTGTCTCCTCTTTTTCTGTGATCTCCCCAGCCCTGTGCAGGGCAGGAGTCCAGTGGCCTCGCAGATTCCTAAAGTGAATAACTTGAGGGAGAGGTCACATGTCATAAGCCTGAGTGTGAAGGTCCCCAGGGACACCGTGCATGGGGACTGGCCAGCCCCTTAATGGGGTGCCATGGGAGTACAGAAAGCAGCTCTGGCAACATGGGGTCATGCCTTTAACATAGACAGGTGCGGGAGGCGGCTCTGACAATGTGCCTTTAATATAGCAGGATTTGCTATTGAGGCCGGGTCTGACGAGCCCATCCCTCATGATGGGAGCAGGTGATATGCAGCTCCTTGAGTGGGCAGCCTGGCGTGAGAAAGGCGGCCGGTTCACCCGATCCTTCCCTTTCTAGCATGCCTTACACTAATCTTTTGAGTAAATGTGGCAGAGCACCTGCTTAGGATCTAATCCGGAGTAAAAAAAAAAGAGTAGATATCTGTATTTACTAAATGCGTGTGTTTAATTCCTGGCATATATTACCGTATTACGTCTCATCCCTTCACCATTTTTTAGAAGTTATTTATCCCCCCATTTTTTAAAAAGAATTATTTTATTTAACTTTATTTATCTATCTATTTATTTATTTATTTATTTATTTATTTATTTTAATTTGTTTATTTTGATTTGACAAGAGAAGGACAGAGAAAGAGAGAGAGAGAGAAAGTGAGAAAGCAAGCCATCAGGGACTCGAACCACAGTCGACCATATGGGAATCCAGCATCCCTAACTACCATGCCACCTGCTGGCTCCAGAAGTTATTCATTTTTTTATAATTTACGTATTTTATCCCTGATAGAGCACATGTGTATGAGAGAGAAAAAAGGAGAAAAGGAGAGGGAAAGAGAAAAGCATCCAGGACAGGGTTTTCTCACGCTGAGACCCATCTTCCCAGCCCTCCAGCTCATCAGAATCTGTATGTATTTTCACACTGACCTTGGGGATCCGAACCTGTTGTCGGCCATGTGGCTTCCAGCACCGCAGTTCAGTTTGTTACTGACTGTGCCACTGGGCCCCTTCACTGTTCTGATACTGAGGCAGCTGGGTGGTAGCTGGAGACTCCATTTCCATATCCAGTGATGGTGGAGATGTCTGCTCTCTGATGAAGCATGGTGTGGAGAATGCTGTGGAACTTTCCTTTAGGAGTCTGGGAAGGTCCATTGGGATAGGTGTTTTGACCTGGGGACAACCTCACTGCAAACTTTCCACCCACCAAAAGGGAAAGGAGGTCACTCAGAGCACAGACCCTTAGACGTGGGCTGGTTTTCCCTGCCCCCACAACCTCCATGTCCTTCAGGAGCAATGCCATTGCTGTCTGCAGCTGCTCCTGGCCCTGCAGAGCCACCCACATCTGAGTACTCCAAAGGAACTCACTAACCAGGTAGCTCTGGTGTCTCCGTGGAGAGAGACAGGAGCCCAAGGGTGAAGATTCTGGCTGTGGGCCGAGAGCATCAGGCTTCTGGCACCAGCACCTTCCCCTTCCCTGCTCTAGTCAGTAGCAAACGCTGCTTCCCTTAAACATGGCATAATGTTGCCTTTAGCTCCCTGGCAAATGAGGGGCTTTCTCGCTCATTATGTCATTAGAGTCTTGGGACAGGCCTGGGTAATTAGCACTATCCTACAGATGGGGCAACAGAGACCCAGTTCTGTCCAACTTTACCTGCCTGCCAAGTGGGTAGCCAGGGCTCTGCTTCAAGCCTGCTGGCATCTGCTCTGAGGCCGTGTGTGCAGGCAGGCCCTCCTGACTGCTGGGAATGTCTCTTGGAAGATGATTTGTTTGGGAGAAACAAGCTACCCATACCCTAGCCGTGTCCTTCTCTCCCACAACTGATGAAGTTAGTGACAGGATCTAAGCTGTGCCCAGTGGTGTTTTCTGGAGGTGAAACAGTAGAGAAATGAGCATCTACACTTCCTTTCCACTCTCCCTGTACCTTACTATCATTAGAAAATATTATTAAACATCTCCGACATGCTGGCATCCTGCTGAGTGCCAGGGTTGAGCAGACAGTCCAGGAGCAGAGATGAGTTGCTCAGATGTGCACGCACACACCCGTGTATTCTCTGTGCTTCCATTGGGCAAGCTCCTTCGTCGGAGCAGCCAGAGTGGAAGAACCTCCTGACTTCATGCTACAGCTGCCTTGGCAAGGCAACACTCTTCCTGAATTGGGTGGGTGGCTTTTGGCCAGCTTCTATCTTGGGAGGTCTATGAGATGCTAGAGATTGCTGGTACTGAGATGCTGCTGGTCAGCTCTGAGTGCTACTTCCTATAAGATGATTTCACGCCAATAGGATGGGGCCTGGCTTCCCCTTTTCTTTGAAAGACAATGTATTTATTTATTTCTTCCATGAACAAGATAGCTTTAGTTAGCAAGTGAAAGAGTGAGAAATAGGGACCCTAGCAGAGTCTTCACTCACGGTCCACCCCCAGCTTCTGCCAGCCAGGATCACGGGCACATGGGCCCAGCATGTCCAGAGAGGTCGCAAGACTTGAACTCTGAACCTTTCTCAGATGGGTCCAGCATTGCATAGTGTTGCATTACTGGTGCATCACTGAGGCAGGCTCCTGGGTTAGAGTTTGCAATGCTCCCCATACCCAGGGAGCACTCTTTTGGTGATGCCCTTCTGTGATCAGCTGCTCTGCTTAGGGCAGATGGATTTTCAGTTCAGTGATGGACAGGATGACCTGGAGCCCAGAGATACCTGTCTCCATACAGGAATCTCCTTCGCTGATGCCTGCATGTTTAACCAGGTGGTGACGTTGGGCTTTAGCACCCTGGCTGAGCTCCTGAGCTGCCTCACCCCATATGTCCTCCAGGTCTGCACCGGGCAGACAGATCCCGATTTGGGTGAGGATGACGAGGGACACAAATTTATCTGTGGTAAATTTAACCCGTGTCAGCCTCAGGAAGGTGCAAGGCTGCCTCAGACTGTGTCCTCAGGCCCAGCCCCCCGTTATCCTACTCTCCATCACCCCAAGAGGTCTTTCTAGCTACAAGGGAGCAGCTTTCCCAAGAGACATGCTGGGGCTGGGGCAGACCTCTTCAGAGACTGGGGACCCAGTACATGGCGAAATGCGCACACAGAACCAGGAGGGGTGAAGACAAATGTCATTGCTGGGATATGAGGTGTAGAGGTCCATACTGGGCACCTCAGCTTCCAAGAATAATTTTAAGAAAAAGATTGAATTAATTTTGGTCAAACAAAGGATGATAATGATTTTAGTTGAGAAAACATATCCCCCACTCCCAATATATATATATATATACAGTGGGCTTATATTAGAACCCAGAAGGGAATGAGTCCTAGACGTTTATTCCAATCTCCTAACCATTACAAAAAAAAAAGTGTAAAATTCCACATACCAGAGGGCTTCAGCAAGTTTGAGGAAAGGGGAATTAAAGAATGAGTTTATTTTGGTATATATATATATTTTTTGAAATCTGTGCGTGGTTTCTTCATAATATGCATTTTCCATGAGCTCTTTGAAGATCCTCTGTATGTGATGCTTCCTTCCATAACATATTAGGTGGTGGAGTGTTTGGATCCGTCTTTTTTGGGAATAACACGATCTCTACACTGGCACGTCTGGCAATGGATATAGAGGCTCTTGTGAGTGCTGATGATTGCTGGGATTCAATGGAATGAACATTTTCATTTTCCTTTCTTCATTGAGCTACCAATGGCTCAGTGTTTTCTTTGGGCCCAAGGGCAATTTATAAGATGATTTCTGGACTGGGCAATTGTGGGTGATGGTATCTTATGGTCAACCCTTCAGCCTGGTTCTCTTTTTTCAGAAGCATCTGGATCTTCCCTTGATGATCTGCCCTAGTGTTCTTGTTGATCAGGAGCTCAGAGAAGAAACTCATCATAATTCCAACCCCAGGGAGCCGTCATGGTGGCTTGCTAAATTAGCAAGTGTAGACAGCCATCACTACTAGGTTCCAAGCCCAGCTCATACAGTGACCCCAAACTGGTCTTCTTGTGCCTATCCTTGACTATTGAGCTCCATTCTCAACTCAGAGCTAGAGATACCATGGCAAAATGAAATAGGATCACATTGCCCTACTACTTGAAATCCTCCCAATAGCTCCTATCTCCCCAGAAGAAACTCCAAAGTCCCTTCTGAGGCCCGGAAAATTCACATCATGCCACTCGCCCCTTCCCTGATGTCTCTGAGCTCACTTCCCACCACCTTGCCTCTGCTTTCTCCCTTTAAGCCATGTAGGCCCTTTGCTGTTCTCCACACACACAAAGCTCATTCTTTCCTTGGACCTTCACGCTTGCTGTTCGCTTTGTGGGGAATGCTTGTCTCAGATCTGCAGGTGACTTGCTCCTCACTGTACTTAGGTCTCACCTCATTGCCACTCTTCAGAGTGGCCCTCCATCAGCTCACCCGTCAAGATAGCTCCCTTCCCCAGCCTCCTCAAAGCCCTCCTACTCTTGCTTACTATTGCATGTATCAAAACATCATTCCCAGCACGCTTTTATTGGTTTGTTCCTTGCTGTCTCTGAACCACATCAGCTCCACGAGGCAGGGCTTTGTCTAGTTTACTGCTATTGCCAGGCTTCTAGAACACGACTCACTCTGTGTGTGTGTTCTGAGAGTAGCTGATGAATAAATGAATGAAGGAACGAATGCTCTCGTGCACTGCTGGTAGGAATGTAAATCGATGCAATGTTTCTAGAAAACCACTGCAAACTATTTTTCACATTAGCAATTGGTAAGAATCTGTTAAATGTAGAAAGTTAGAAAATACCGATCAGCAAAAAGAATGTTAAAAAATATCACCTGCAGTCTTGCCATTGTTATTATTTGGAGCAATACCCCTGATGGTGTTTCTTTGTTTTTCCCGTGTGTGTGTGTGTGTGTGTGTATGTGTGTGGAAAGCATGGTTACATTGTGTGTAACTTGCTTTTTATTACAGAATGGTATGTTATGAAAAGTCCTTGAATGTTATTAAGTACATTTCTACAACATTGCTTTTAAAGACTCTGTTGTAGTATCTATCTATCTTATCCCTGATTGATTCTTTTGGAAGAAGAATCTTTAGGTCATGCATTTTTAGGAATTAAAAAAAAGTATTTATTCTTGTAAATTGCTTTTTTTAAAAAAGTATTTATTTAATTTTATTTATTATTATTATTTTAAATTTGCTATTTGACAAAATTGCCAAATTACCCTTCATAAAGGTCAACCAATTTATTCTACCACTAGTGGTGTTGAAAGGGTTCATTTTGCCACTCCTTGAAAACCCTATAGATTATCATTGCTTTGTCTTTACCGATAGAGGGACAAAGGTGCTCTCTCTTTGTGTTTCGAGTTGCATGCTTCTGGTTACTGAAAATGTTACATAAGTGCTTGTTTATTATTTGTATTCTTATGTGAACTGCTATTTCACGTGCTGAAATATTTGTTACTCCTTTGTGAAAAGGCTGTTAGACGTTAGAGGCATTTACCTTCTTTCTCTTACATATGTTGAACACTTTTTTTGGTCTTAGTTTATGTTTTAACTTCAAAATGATTTTGCACATTTGGATATTTAAATTTCGTGCCGTTCAAATCCAGCTATCTTCTTCTTTTTTTTTTTTTTTTTTTCCTTTCTAGTTTCTACCTTTGGAATTCGACTTCGAAAAAGCTTCTCTATTACAATTTGTGGAAATAGAACTCTTTTGTTTCAGTTAAAAATGTAAATCTTTAATTTGTAGCATTTGTTCCAATGTGGGGCATGAGGAGAGGCACCGATTCTGTTTTCCGAATGACCAGCAGATTGTGCCTGCATCTTTATTGATTAGCCATTCTTTCCCCACACTATTAAATGCCTTTGTGTTACATGTCGAGATTTTCTGGTCCGTTTCTGTGCTGTTTTATGATTTATTGTTTTAACTATTGTAGCTTTCTTCAGTATATCCTTAAAATGTATTTTAAAAATACTTATTCATTTATTTATCTATTTATTTGTTGTGATTTCAAGCCACCGAGTCCAGGACTCAAACTGTAGTTGGCCATGTGGGAATCCAGCATTTTAACTACCACACCACCTGCTGGTCCCTCTTCCATATATTTGAGTGTCTGGTTTAACAAATACCCTCTCTCTCTTTTTTTTCTTTTTTACAAATACGTTTCTTGGAGTGTTTTTTTTTAAAAAACTTATTTGTACTTTCAAATGAAATTGGAATCAAAGTTATACAATATCCAAAAAGTATCGATGGAATTTTGAACGGGATTTCATTAAGTTAAAAAGACTGGATGAGCAGGGACTGACAGATTGACAGTACAGAGACTTCCTGTCCAGATACTGCTGAATCGCTGCTTATTATTGGTTTTGGAATTATTTTTTGTTCTCCTATAATTTCTTATAAGGTTGTTTTTGTACATGTAATACACCTAGAGAAAAATCATGTTATTATTAGCCTTAAAATATTAATTCCCTTCCATTTAGTAATCCTGCCTTTAGTGATAGATCATAACAAAGTGTACAGAAGTTTATGAATGAAGATGTTAGTTCTAGCATTCTCTGAAATGATTACAACATTAGAAACACTTCACATGAACAACAATTGGGGGGATGATTAAGTCACTTTCCGTATGATCACGCGAGGAAATAGTATGCAGCCTTTAAAAAGATATGTACGAGATATTTATGGAAATTAATTTAAATGCTACACAGAAAATGAATATTTAACGTCGTATGATCAGTTTTGTATTTTGTCTGTACAGCTCATCACAGAAAACACGCATCCAGGAACACACAGAATGAGACGGGAGAAAAATGTACTAAAATGTTAAGAGTGGTTATCTTTGAGAAAGATGATTACGAATGATAGTTATTTTTAATTTGGAGTTTTCCGTACCTTCTAACTATTTTGTGATTTGCACGTATTGACACCCTGAGGAAAAGTGAACTTTAATGAGAATGGAGCCCGCAGCCCGCCCTGGTGGGACCGGGAAGACAGGTGAATCAGGAGGCGCCGGCCAGTGCAGTCCCGCGCACGACCGGAGGGTGGCAGTGTCCGCTCACAGACCCGCGGCGCGCGGCCGGCCGACCTTTGTCAGCCTCCGCAGCCTCTCGTTTATCACTGATCACAAGAGTGGAATGAACATATTTACTTGTGTTTTGCTTTCCACTTATAATATCTAGTGGCATGGGAGGGAAATGAAAACAATTGTTCATAGGGGAAATTTATGAGCTTCATCTGGCTGCGTGATTTCCGCAGTTGCCCCGATGCCGCCCAGGGACTCGGATTGCTTTTTGCATCTTCAGGCGAGGAGGAAGGCGCTTTTCCATCTGCCAGACGCTCTGGAGTCGTCATCTTGGGTTTCTGTGGCAGTTGCCTTTGAGCAGCAACTTTTCCAGATTCCTTTTCCATCCCGTAGAGTTTGAAAAGAGCCCAAGACCCCCCTCTTTGGGGCACACACGGTCTTGGGGGGGTGTCACAGTGGTCCTGATTTCGCTGGTTCAATAGTCTGTTTTTACAGGCCGGGGATGTCCGGAAAATCCCTCCCTGTAACGAGCGGGGATGCGGCAGACCTCTGCTGACTTGCATGATCCTTGGGGAGGCCTCTCCAAGGTCCTGTTATGAAGTGGGTGTGTCCTCTGTGGCCCTCACTGTCTCCTGCGGCCTGGTGTCTCAAATCCAGGCTATGGGTCAGGTAGCCTGGGCAAGTGTGACAGCAGGGGCGGAGGGCTTTGTGGGAGATGCATGGCTTTGGGAAAAGGGCAGGGAATGGGGTGGCTTCTATTCCTTTCCAGCCTAAGAGCAGGGCCCCAGCTTAGGACAGTGGGGTGGGAGGTGCCCGCTCTGATGGAGGCGAGTGAGTGAGTTCTGTGGAGTCTTCTGTGGGCCTTCAGGCTCAAGAACTGGCTCCTGGAACCCTGGATCCAGCTCTGCCTGAAGGCCAGCCCTGGGCACGGAATTCCTCTGTGAGTTGAACTGTTCTGTTCCCTGAAGACTTCTGCCCCTTCCTGCGGTGGACTGCCATGCCCAGCCTTGGAAGTGAGGGAGCCAGGGACTCAAGGTGGGCCGTGCTAGAGGCTCTTCAAGGAGTTACCTGTAGGAGGAAGATGGGCCAGTGCTCCCAGGTGCACCTAAGGCCAGGAGCCGGGGAGACAGGAGCCGGGGAGACAGGAACACAGAGCTAGTGTGCTCGGCGGTGCAGACTCTTTTAATACTTGCTGCATGTCAGGTGCATGCGTCTGTGTGTTTGCGGGGTGCTGACACGTTCTGTGTTAGGACGTGTTGTTCGTGGTCACGAGAGGGCCAGGATTCTTTTCTGCTACTCCCTCTCTCTCCCCCTCCTCTTGTCCCTCACTCTTCCTTCCCTCATTCATCCTCCCCGCTCCTTTCCTCTTTCTGCCCCTTTCTCTCTCTCTCCCCTCTTCTTTACCTTTCCCCTCTTTTGTCTTCCCTTCTTTCTTTCCTCTCTCATCATCTCCCTCCCCCTTCTCTCCTTCCTCCTCCTTATTCTCTCTTTCTCTATTCTCTTTCTTTCTTCCTCCCTCTATCCCTTCATTCCTTCTCTCTTTCTTCCTTCATCCCTCTCCCTCCTTCCCTTTCCTCTTTCTTCCCTTTTTATTTTCTTCCCTTCCTCCTTCCCTTTCCTTTCTTCCAGTCTCTCTTTTTTCCTATTCCTTCTCCCTCCCCTCTTACTTCTCTCTCCCTTCTCTCTTTCTTCCTTAATCCTCTCTCCCTCCCTCCCTTCATTCTTTCCTCTTCCTCCCTCCTTCCCTTCCTTCTGTCTCTCTACTTCCGGTATTTCCTCTTCTGTCCCTCCCTCTTACCTCTCCTGCCTTTTTCTCTTTCTTTCTTAATTCCTTCCTTCCTTCTTTCCTTTCTTCTTTCTCTCCCTCCCTCCCTCCCTCTCTCCCTCCCTTTCTTGGCTGGGGAAGGTTTTCTTAGAGTGGGCCTCAGTGCCATAGCGGGGGTTCCATGTAGACAAAGTCCACAGGGTCCTTGCTGGCTGCCCACATGGTGTCATCTGCGCTAGGACTGCCCCTGCGGGGGGATGTGAAAGGAAGGGGTTGCTACAGTGAGGAGTGTTGGGAGCATTTTGGGGACATGACCCCTTGTACCTGCATCTCCCCCCGTAAACAGGTGGGCCTTGTGGGGTGTCAGCCAAGATTCACCCCTAGCATCCACATGTAGTATTGAGGGGCAAGAATCTCAGTTAAGCCAGATCTGGTTTCCTCCCAGTGAGGTGTTCTCTGGCAGAAAGGAAAACTGGTTCATTTTCCGTCTCGGAGTGGAATTGAAAGGCCCCACGTTATTGCCGCGAGGAACCCGGCTTTACATTTGCTGGAGACAGTGGTTTGGTTCTGTGGGGTCTCTGGGCCATAGGACCCTCCCTCATCTCATTACAATCCACCATCTTTTCCCCAGCAGTCTTACAATCAAATTACTCAAAATTACACTGCTTTATTGCATATCGCTAAACTTCAAGACAAGCAAATACCTAGATAATGAACAATTATTTATGACAAATTATTACCTTTACATATAAGATGAACAATTTCTATTAAGCGTAGGAAAGGTGACAACCCCTTCCCGGAAAATGCGTGTGCAGCTTTCCTGCAGAATTTAGCAGAAAAGTGCTGGGGTGGGAGGGTGCTGTGCGTGCACGCAGGTCTGCTGGCTCTTCTGGAGGGTGTAGTCACCGGCTGAGGGGCACCTCTGGTGGGTGGGGACAACGGTCCACTCTTCCTACCCAAGGCAGCTGTATCCCTGTTTCAGTTTGGAGCTGGGCAGTTCCAAGGCTGTTCCCAGCCTTCTTCATCTCCTTTGAATATACAATAATGAGCGCACTAAAGAATGTGAAATGCTTCACCAGTTGCATTTGCATTTAAGTTTTAAAATTTCTGTTTTGTCTGAAACTGAACTTAACTTTTAAAATTATTTATGGACTCAATAACGTACGTTTGGGTTATTGAACCCCATCCGCGTGGTTCTTCTTGTGAACAGAATCCTCTCACAGCTAATTATAACATACAGTATTTTCCCAGCAGTCTTACTCTCCCTCCCTCCCTCCCTCTCTCCCTCCCTTTCTTGGCTGGGGAAGGTTTTCTTAGAGTGGGCCTCAGTGCCATAGCGGGGGTTCCATGTAGACAAAGTCCACAGGGTCCTTGCTGGCTGCCCACATGGTGTCATCTGCGCTAGGACTGCCCCTGCGGGGGGATGTGAAAGGAAGGGGTTGCTACAGTGAGGAGTGTTGGGAGCATTTTGGGGACATGACCCCTTGTACCTGCATCTCCCCCCGTAAACAGGTGGGCCTTGTGGGGTGTCAGCCAAGATTCACCCCTAGCATCCACATGTAGTATTGAGGGGCAAGAATCTCAGTTAAGCCAGATCTGGTTTCCTCCCAGTGAGGTGTTCTCTGGCAGAAAGGAAAACTGGTTCATTTTCCGTCTCGGAGTGGAATTGAAAGGCCCCACGTTATTGCCGCGAGGAACCCGGCTTTACATTTGCTGGAGACAGTGGTTTGGTTCTGTGGGGTCTCTGGGCCATAGGACCCTCCCTCATCTCATTACAATCCACCATCTTTTCCCCAGCAGTCTTACAATCAAATTACTCAAAATTACACTGCTTTATTGCATATCGCTAAACTTCAAGACAAGCAAATACCTAGATAATGAACAATTATTTATGACAAATTATTACCTTTACATATAAGATGAACAATTTCTATTAAGCGTAGGAAAGGTGACAACCCCTTCCCGGAAAATGCGTGTGCAGCTTTCCTGCAGAATTTAGCAGAAAAGTGCTGGGGTGGGAGGGTGCTGTGCGTGCACGCAGGTCTGCTGGCTCTTCTGGAGGGTGTAGTCACCGGCTGAGGGGCACCTCTGGTGGGTGGGGACAACGGTCCACTCTTCCTACCCAAGGCAGCTGTATCCCTGTTTCAGTTTGGAGCTGGGCAGTTCCAAGGCTGTTCCCAGCCTTCTTCATCTCCTTTGAATATACAATAATGAGCGCACTAAAGAATGTGAAATGCTTCACCAGTTGCATTTGCATTTAAGTTTTAAAATTTCTGTTTTGTCTGAAACTGAACTTAACTTTTAAAATTATTTATGGACTCAATAACGTACGTTTGGGTTATTGAACCCCATCCGCGTGGTTCTTCTTGTGAACAGAATCCTCTCACAGCTAATTATAACATACAGTATTTTCCCAGCAGTCTTACAATCAAATTATTCAAAATTGCATTTCTTTATTGCATATTGCTAAAACCCAAGACAAGCAAACATCAAGATAATAAACAATTATTTATTGCAAATTATTACCTAATATATAAGATTAACAGCTTGTAACTATTAAGATTAATACATGTGGTAAACTGTATTTATTATACTTATTTTGTAGCAAATATCTTTGTATAAAACATATGTTTATGTATTGCAATTAATGAGAAAAAGTGTAAGATTAACAATTTATGTTGGGTTTTGTTTTTAGATTTATGCACACTGTAAAACTTATTTATTGCACTTATTAAAAGTATTTAATGATGGACTTTTAGATGCTATATTTTTAATGTGCAAATATAAACTAAAGGAGTATTAAATTACAAAATGGAAAATTATAACCGAAGTCAAAGAATCTAACTATTTTCTGCTATAAATCTGCTTTAAAAAGATCATCGCTGGAATTACCGAATCTTTAAATAGTGGCCTTTATAGTACATAATGAGTTTCAATGAGTTATCCTTTGCAAGGCTTTTTTCGTCATTAAAAACTAAACTCAACATCTTGCTCTTAAAGATAAATGTAGCTAACAGTGTAAACACCGGGATCATTCCATTTTATGACGAGAAGTTGAAGAAATGTTAGAGAGGAAAGAAATGCGGCCAGAGAAGTCCCTTGAAGGTGAGGAAGCAGGCAAAGCTGGAAGGAAAGTCGGAATAGAATGGTGGTTACCAGGTGACAGGGAGTGGGACATGCAGGAAATTGGGCTTTGGTGGCAACTTAGATGCACGTGCAGCCTCGGGGCTGGGGGGTTGGGGGTGTCCTTATCTTTGCCACCCTGGCTTACCTTCCACCACACGGATAGGGCCAGGTGTAGCTGAAGCCGTTCCTTTGCCACAGAACTAGAATGCTACACAAGAGGCGGGGGTACTCAGACTGCCAAAACGGGATGAAACCAACAGAGTCACTGATTCTAAGCCTGCTGCCTTTTCTTTCTTTGTTTCTTTCCTTCCTTCCTCCCTTCCTTTTTTCTTTCAAGTTCATTGATTGATTTCTACCATGAACAAGAGAAACAATGAGAGATCGAGATAGAGAGATAGAGATAGAGACAGCACCGTTAACAGAGTGCTGCTGCCACAGTTAGCCCTGGCTCATGAGCCAGTGTGTGTCTGGGGCACTCGGGGAGGTCTCTGAACTTGAACCAGGAACCTTCCCACGTGAGATTGCCTTACAGAGCATCATGTTTTACCACTGTGCCACTGTCGGGTCCCCGATTTCTTGTCTTTCCAGGGTTCAGAGAGTTCAGGTATGTTACCAGCTGGGAAGGATATTGTGGAAGGCAGTTGGAACAGAGAAACTCGAGAAAGCCGTTGGGAAAGGCTGCCTAAGATTCAAGGTGCTTGTTTTCACAAATATTGTAAGAACAAGGAATGAACATTAGAGTCCCTAGGTTTACTATAAGGAAAAGTCGCTCCTAGCCAAGAGGTGCTTC